>NW_021633678.1:0-165123 GCF_004799145.2 Neltuma alba
CACATATAAGTATTCTAGAGAAGAAACAAAAAAACACACCAGAGGTTAGTGGTAGTGTATATACATATGTACTCACTCCTATCCTAATATAGGCATCTTTTAAAAGAAACTTTTGGTGTATAATTTAAGTCATTTGGCAGGTTATTAATGAACCTTTTCCAAAATATTACCCCTATTACAATTTAATAGGTGAAGACTTGAGGGCTAATGTGGTATTTCACATGCTCTTAAATACAGGCAAAATTGGAAAAATATTTTATTTTTAGATAAAGTTAATGAATTAATTACCCCTCTTAATTTTGATGATATAATTAAAAGTGACTTATAAGTATAAATAAAAAGGAGTATGCTGAGAATATAACTCAATAATACTAGTGTGAGAATTATTGCTATAAGACAAAGGAATCAACCTCTTACCAGTACTTAGTGAACATCAAGAAGGCAACGAAGATGACGCCCATGACTGTGGTCTCCCATCTTATCTATATATCTCAACATAATACATTATTTTAAAAAGCGTCTTAATTAGCTCAATTAATTTGTTTCCTAACAAGAACAATAAAAATTAATAATATAGGATGGGAGCAGGGATATATTAGGAACCTCATGTCTATTGGCGACGATGGCCTTGAGCACAGAGATAAGGCTGGTGTGACTAGAGAAATGTTTCATACCAAATATGCCCTTCAGCTGTTGCAGACACAGAATTACCGCTGTGCCCCCCATGAAGCCTGTTATGGTCGAATGCGATAAGAAATCCACCAATATCCCTAACCTGTAATTACCCAACATTATTATTATTTTAACTAAATAAAACGAAATGAGGACTTCTCTAGATCTCCAGTAAGTCCAAGTGATGAGAGATGAAAATATAAGTTTACTGGGAGTGGCAAAAACGATTAAATTTCTACAAATGCACAGTGATCCGTGCTCATTTGAAAAAAGGGATACTAATCTTAATCCCGATCATCCATATTTATTTTAGATCATATAAATTCCATTTAATTTTTATATTTTAAATAATTTTTGAAAAAATTTAGATACATAATTTCAAATAAAATTATTCTTATAACTAATAAATTTATTATAAAAAATTGTAACTAAAAAAATCTAAATTCTAGACCATGAAATTTTGATTATGGCAATCCTGTGATGAAAATTAATTGAGGACTCATCTCTCACTATACTTGTCATTTATTAAGATCATTCATTGCATCTGATGCCAAATAAAAGATCGCATCAAGTAGTTTATATAGAATATAGATATATAAACGATTACCATGCATGCACAGAGAAAAAGGATGAAGATATTTAATTCGTATGAAGTATTTAAATTTATATCATATTTGTTACAAAAAAAATTAAATCATATTTATTTACTTGCTTGGTTCGAGTTTTGGACGAACTTATATTAGAATTTGAATAGTGAAAATAAAAAACTGTTTAATAAAACTTGTTTTTATGTCAATTTCAAATTCATAAACTTGTCAATATGTTATATTAGATCCTGGATATCTAGTTTCTGCAATATCTTGCATCCGAGGATAACTGCTAACTTCGAACAAAGTGATGATAATTTCATATATACACACACACACATATATATAATCATCATGCATAATTTATAAAAATACGTGGTGTTCATACCATGTTGATTCTCACCTGAGAATACCTAAAGCAGCCTGAAATGCTCCGGTGATGAAGGTGGTGGTGAAAATCAAATGCACATACAGAACAGGGTCGTTCTCCGGCATCGCCACGCTCGACACCGTTTGGTATAACAGTAAGGACGCCGCCGCTATCGTCCCCACCGCCATCTGCCTCGAACTTCCGAATATCGCATACACCAGTGGAGGAACAAAACTACTATCTGCAGACACAAACATTCTCAATTATTCACCTAGAAAGCAACAAGGAGAATATCGGCGATCAGAAAACGGAACTTACAGAGGCCAATGATGGGATTATTCACCTAAGAAAGCAAGAAGAAGAAGATCGGAGATCGGAAAACGGAACTTACAGAGGCCAATGATGGGAGGAATTTCGGCGAGTTTAGCGTAACTAATGCCTTGAGGGATGGCGAGGCTGGTGATGGTGAGGCCGGCGACGAGGTCCGACCAGAACAACCGGAGATTGTAAGTGGAAAGCCATTCGAACATTGGGACGAAGTACTGTACTCCTTTCACAATTCTATCTCTCCTCGTCTCTCCGTTCTTGAACTGCCTGAAAGGGTCGTCTGGGAACAGCGTTTCTTTCATTGCCGACTTCAGTTTCGTTGCAAACCCCCTCGGCGCCGCGAAGTTCACCGAGTGTCGACCATCGATTTCGGTAATGGAGGCGCCGCCGTTGGGGCTCATGGAAATGCTACTGATCGGACTCATGACGTCGCCGGCCAGAAGAGCTAGCTCACAGGCGAAGAGAAACTTGACAAAAACACTGACTTGATAAATTAAAACATCGCTGCATTGAGAACTGGATTTTGTCTGCGGCCAACCTGGCGTTTATATAGCCACTTTAATGAACTGTTTAAAAAGAAAAAAGAAAAGAAAAGAAATCACGAAGAACTAATTATTTGGCTAAAAATGTAAATCTACCTATAAAATATAATTTGAGGATGCGCACCTAATATGATAATGTTCACTGGGATATAAAATACGAACAAAAATTTTAAAAGAGTCAAAAATAGAATAACCATTAAGTAAGCAATTGTCCGTGAATTTTTAAAACATAAACGGATGTAAGGCCATCATTAAAAAGTAACTGATGTCGTAATTGTTTTATGCCATTTGAAAATTTTCAAGGACACTTATGTAAATATTTCATAAATAAATTTATGCCTTAATCTTTTAGTTAAATAATTTTTATATTCGCGTTTCACTTACATTTCATCGGGAAAAGAAAAACTTTTGTTATTTGTTTTGGTTAAATTCTGAAGCATTGACTTTATTTACATTTTGTCCAGATGTCCACTCTCATCGTCTGTGCTAATCTTAAGGAAGTTTCAAGTTGGTAATTTTATTATTAAATTAAAAAATAAAAGCTAATAACACAAGTTATTCAAATGAAAATTTGAGATTTTCTCAAACTAACTAGGAGTTGGTGAATGGGGGAATGGTAAATAGGATTTGTTTTGCAGTATTGTCCTCGTTGCTTACACTGTATTTGGATGCGTAGTTAAATGCAAAAGCGAACGCCCGCCGCCAATGAGCCAAGCACGTCTTAGTTCAACATGAGAGGAGACTAGTCAACAAGTATCAATAATTCAATATCAACACACAACATAGGATGTCTAAATATATGAAAAAAAAATCATTTTATTTATTACTTATAAAATCATGTAATTTAGTTTAAAATTTATTAAAGATGCATAAAAATTTTAGTTAATTATTATTAATATTATTTATTGATCAAAACTTGATTAGTAAGATTATTTGCTGTTCGTCTTTTTAAAATTAAAACCTAATTTAATGCATCAAATTTTCTAGTCTAAATATATATGTTTAGAGGTTTATCTGGGGCCTTTGTTGACACCACAATTTTTTTCGATTATGATAAAATGTAGACTTTAAATATGTTGAAGGTTGTGAGTTAAAATAACTGAAAGTTATGAGACAACTGAATACGAGTTGCTAATGGATACATAATGATTCAGTTTTATCTAACATATACAATTTATTTTCATTCAATAAAAATTTGAGAGGTTAAAACGAGATTTTTTTACTAATTAATTTAAAGAGAATAATTAATAAACTTTTCGACATTTGTTTAATTCCAAAAGTGTAATTTTTTAATTTTTTTTGTTTTTCTTTTTGGAGCCAACCAGCATTGGCCGACTGCAGCCTTTTGGTCTGCAAAGTTCAACACAGATACGCATCTTTCACTTGCCCTTTGATTCTTGAACACGTCACAGCCTACCTCTTTGAAATCGGACTGGTTTGGTATCTAAAAATTAAAATAAATATAAAAATTACATTTTTATATGAAATGATTTTTATAGAATAATAAAAGCGTACTAAATATTCTATATTTTAAATGCAACACATTTTAATCTGTGTGAAACGAAATGAATTTTATCACCAAGATGGTTCCTTCCTTAACTGGTCTTTCCATGTATTTCATTTCAATAAAAATGTTAGTTTCATTAGAATAAATTAGGATTTTACTTGCAGTACCGTCTTAAGTGCATGTCATTTATATAATAAAAATTTATAAGATACCCCTCTTTTTATAAATTATTCACAACGGTCTGCTTTCTTTAATTTTTTTTATAAAATATGAATCTATAAAATTAAAAAACATAAAAAATTTGATTATTCATAATTTAAATTTATCATTTGTCTTTTATCATAAAAAGACTCTAAAGTTTGAAACTATCGATTGAAATTTTATTTTTATTTTTTTATATCCTATTCTACTTATACCATACTTTGTGTAGAAATCATCAAGTGATCTGTATATATATAAATATATATTTATTGTATATTAAACAAAACTTAAAGACATGATAAATATGAATTGAAAGTGATTAATATATGAACTATATTGCAAAATCAGGATTTATCAAAATCATTGTAGTATGTGAGTAAATTTCAGTTTAGATTAATTATATTTTCGGACTTGTAATATTGAGTAATGATTAATTCTGATTTAAATCACACCAACTTCAGTGGGGGGAAAAAACTTCAAATTTTTCATCCCAAAACTTGCATTCGAGACTTTATTTGAAAAATTTATTGAATTGTTTTCCCACAGACTTATTGGTTATTGGATTACTGGAGTTCTGGTTTTTTTTTCTCTTTGGAGGCAAATTGCAATTACAAAATTCCAAAATGTTGTCCAAAACATTATGCAATTCGAAAATACTAATGAATAAGATTAAGTCCACCGACCCTATGACTATTAAATCCACTACTATGAAATCTCAAGTTTTCAAGCCAAGCACTAATTAAAAAAACGAAGAAGTTTTGAATTATTTCTTATGCGTATGAAGGTGTTAGCGATGATGCGGATTTGATCATATCCTTATTTAGTCATAGTTATCCTAGAAAAATCAATACATTTACTATACCTCTACTTATATACACATATCTAAAAATTCTTAAAGTTATATATATCTCAAAGGATAATACTTATATTAAATTTTTTATATTTATTACATCAACTTCTTATCATCGTCCTACTTTTAAAATATTTTCATTTAACTATAAACTAATATATGAAAAATTGGACAGATGGCTACGTGTGATTAGAGAGTTTGATATAATAAATATAATAAACATAACGTGAGTATGTTCCTATCTTATAAGTTAGGAGAGAAATTCATAAAGGTTGGCTCCAAAGTTGGTATCCAAATAAGTAACATACAACTTTTTTACTATTATACCAACCACACTTTTGAAATATTCTTAGTTGTGTGAAGGCGTAATTAGACATGGAATGAGGGGGATCTGATCACATTCTTATCTAACTAAAATCTCAGTTAATCAACATATTGTAAATTAAAGACGTGAACATATATAGATAAATTTAACAATACATTGTTGGCAATTTAATACTGGTATTTTTTATTATAAAAATGGTTATGATAGATTATGAATCTTTAACCATTAATTAATGCATAAATATTTAAAATCGTTCGTACTTGGGTTTGAATTGAGTCACCGTCAAGGGAAAGGGATTAAATTTCAATATGTACGGGCAATTCGATTTTCAGAAATATGATACGATCAATTAATTAAATTGTTAATAATTAATATGTTCAATTAATTAATCGTATTATATTTACAGTCAACACATCACAAACTTATTTACTTGTAATTGTAATATAATCATCCTTAACCATCAGGAAGAGAATCTATAGTTATTGCTGAGTTTGATATGGAAACCGCATGCATGCATGCAAGAACTAATATAAATTATTATTCGTTGTATAATAATTTGCGACTCTTGAGAATTCATATGAGCTCTTAAGTATAATAATTGCTTACTGTTTTTATTCCTTAATATAAGGTTTAATTGACTAATTTTGAAGATATCAAAAAAGTTACTGAATTATTTAATTATAGTATTTGTTACATGATCTTTCTAAAATACTTTTATGTATTATTAGATTATATATCAATTTACAAGTGAAACAAACTAGTTGAGAGAAAAATCATAAATATAAATATTTTAAAATAATTAGAAACTTTCTTGATCTCTTCAATTAGCTAACTAAGTCTTATATTATAAGAATTGGGGTATTATTGTCATATAAATTAATCAACAAATTAACCATTAGACGAATCCAATATATATATAAAGATAAACTTAGCAATAATTAATTAATGAAATGCGCAATATGGGGTATTATATTGACAATTTCTAGTGACTTTGATTACATTAATGTGAAGAAAACAGTGACAATGTATGCCTTATGCATGACCTTTCGCTCTTCTATGAGATAACATTAGAATTACTTGTCTAAGCAAAGTTCTTTTTTTTTTTTTAAGGTAATACTAAGCAAAGTTCTATTTACTTGGACATGATGATGTGATTATTGTTAAAATAATCAATAATATTCAATCACATTTTGATTGTATTTTCTACTTTCAATTATATATCTTATTTTTATGTTTATATATGTTATAGACTTATATTTCACAAATCATGAACAATGTAAAATAACTCCATGCAGTTTTATCTACTTATATCTAAATAGTACATATAATTCCTAGGATTTGGAACCTTTACTTGCATGAGCAGCTTACTATATAAAAGCCCATGCTACGTCTAGTTCTTAATATAAAAAGTTATTTAGATAATTAATTTGCAGATATTAAAAAAATTAGTTAATTTCTATAGTTATTCCAAATGTGTATAGGTTTTTTTATACTATCCGGCCATGTGTAATGGAACTACGTATCTCTCATTGGAAGTCTTTTTAATCAATTAAAAGAAATATGTAAAATATATATATATAAATTTTAAAAGTAAAACGGATAGAGATTTTGTGCTTAGAATCAAAATAGATTTTTTGTCTGGATTCTATATCTAGGACTAGAAGTATTATAATGAATTAAGCATCATTGAGATGTTTATGAAAGAGTAAAGCACTCTTGATTTGACATTATGCCTTAAACTTATCATTTGAAATTGCCTTAAACTTAAAACTGAAAATAATTTTTATGGGAAAAGTGTTAATGCTTGCAGCTGCGCTACACACACACACACATTAATTTGAACTCTCATGTAAGCGCATTATTGTGGAAGTTTTTTTTGCTTTGTTTGTTATTTTCAAGGCCATGAAAAGGTAAAGATGGTGAAAGTTATGGAGCGTCTGAAATCCTTGGTTAGTTAGTTTATTACTTCCGTCCTTATTATAAGAGACATTGATGCTTAGGATGTTCCTATATATAAGAGACACTTACAAATTGTCTCTACTTTTTGTTTGATTACTATTTTACCCATATATTTCTAACTCACACTCTCTCTCCCTCCCAATTCTGTCTTTTAATAAATTGTTCTCTCTCATGCTCTCTCTCTTATATGAGGGCATTTTTGAAATTATACTTTTTACACATTAATTGTTCTTAACTAATTTTAAACTGTTTTTTTTCAACGTACTTCGGTTATTTGTCTCTTATAATAAGAAACGGAGGGAGTATTATTTATAAATTATAATGGCGACTTTTTTTTGTTATTACAATTTCTTCTGCCGCAGATAAGGACAGAACTAGATTGTGCCATTTTAGGGGCAGCCGCCTCTAGGAATGTTCTTCGCTGTATATTATTGCATTTAATAAATTTTAATATTTAGTAAAAATTATGCATTGGCCCCCAGAATTCTATGGTTAGCCCTCCGAATTATTAAACTTTATAACTTCGCCCCCTCTTATAGTTTTTTGGGCCCTGAGACTTTACTAACTAGTTTAATTTAGGTTAGTGTTTTTGTCCTTTATACCTTATCAAGCAAAATCAGTCTCTATTATCGGAATGAACCATAGCTAAGCTTAATTTCTCTCAGGGTACTGAGGGCAATGAGTAAATCTCCTAATTAAGTTTACTCATAAAAAAGGTAAGTGTTTCCTGATAAAAATATATGAGAAATATTAATACAAAATATATACACACGTAATATTTATTAATACAAATATAATATGTATAATATTCAAACAGAATATCTAATATTATAATTATGTGATAATCATCCATCACAGTAATAAATGTTTATCATATTTATTCATGAAATTAAAAACTATTTTAAAAATAAAATCACAATTTTATTTTTTAATTATATTTTAAATAAAATAATCAATTAATCATTCATGGTCTCTTGGGGTTAATTAGCTCAGGTAATAATAATGCAGGCAGAAAAAGGAGTGTGGCGAGTGTTTATATGATTGAAATTATTCTGATATTGTGTTAAAAAAATAATCATTCTTTAATAAGCTTAAGAGGAGATGCTTGTTATTCATGGAGGAATCTTTCCGTAATCAACTAGGTGGAGACGCTTAATTATGTTAATTAATACTTAGCATACTAATTAAGCATTGAGCAACCTTTCTTTGCTACGTCGAGGCGCTTTTTCTCATTGAAGTAAAGACATTTCTTTTTAATGAAATACCCCCTACTAATAATAAATTACAATAACATTACCTTGACATGTAATTAAATAAACTAATATAAAATAAAAATTAAGTGAGCGTGGCATACATAGGCTCATGAGAGAAAGAATGCAGCAGAGAATTAATAAAGAAAAAAGTCCAGATCGTTTCTCAGTTTTGTCATTGTCAAGGAAACAGAGGATCAAATCACTAATAGTTTTTTCAGTCCAAAAATATGATTATAGTTTTTATTTATTAAAATTAATATCCATATTAACATTGTTATTAATTAATGTATGGACACATCAACATTAACTCGGGTGTAAAATACAAAATTTATAATAACTAATAAGTCGATCCCTTTTTGCGTGTGCATAAAGGTGTGTAATCTGTGAAAATGTTTATATTATTTTTAATTATTTAATTTTACACAAAACTTTAGTTTCATATTTTAATTTTATAAAGCGTTTTTTGTCTTTTAATTCTAACAATGTTGATAAAAAATGTTGGTGTTAAAATTTTAAAGATTGACAAAATATTCTCAAATATTGATATATAAAGTATAGTTTTAAAAAATTAATAAGGATTGACACAAAAGCTTATTATTTGGAATCAACAGTGCTAGGGCTAGAAAAAAATACTTTATAAAATTAATCAAGAGATTAAATTGAAATTTTATGTGTATATATAATGATTGCCAAAAGAAAAATTTCTGGGCGAAGGCATTTGATCCTCAAGTTTAATTTCAACGCCTCTCTGTACCAAAAAAATTTCAACGCCTTCTTTTTTTTTTTGGCCTGATAATTTCAACGCCTTAACTTCTACTCAAAATCCACCTTTACTCAAAAGTCAAAACACAAAAGCTTATTATAAAAATATCAAAAAGTTAATTACTACCTCCTGTCTTAAATATAAGACTTTGTTTGTAATCTATAAATAAGATTTTATAATTAGCACCAGTGTTTTTGTATAAAATGTTCATTCCGTCCCTTTTTTTGGCAAAAAATTGCATACTTTATACAAATTAAAAAAGTTAATTGACTGTGTTTTTACGAATATCATTTGTTAAACAGTTGTCTTTCATGTGCGTCTCTCTCTATGATTAAAAGCACTATTTTTTTGAGCAAAATTGAAAGCCCTGTTTTTAGAGTTTTTTTTTTTTTAAATAAGAAACGCATTAATCATTATCTGGACTTTGCAGAGCATCTTATGAATAAGAATATCCATTTTTTTTTATAAAGGTTTCTTATTAAAAAGAAGGTTAAACTATACAAAATCCATACTGAATTTTACAGTATATCTATAACTTTTATAACCTTTGAAACTTTACAATAATTCTCCCGTAACTTTTACATTAATGCAAACAACTCTCATACTATTGTTTTTATTTGTAAGTCTATTTACTTGAAATTTAAAAAGTTTATCTGTAAGTTAAAGTTTGAAAGAGTTATGTGCATACAAAAATAAGTTTTAATGAGTAGAAAATTGGTAGTTTGGAGTTATCTACATAAAATGTAGAAGTTCGGGAAGTTTATTGTACAGTTTCAAAGGATGAAAAGATTACTTACATAAATATAAAATTTGAGGAAGTTTCATATGATTTAAGCTTAAAAAAGAGGAAGAATATGATATATTATAATATTATCTTTTTGATAATGCTGAACTTTTTGGTCAAAATGTTCAACAGATACTTTCTGAGAATCTGCCTTCCTCAGTAACGCATGGCCTCGGATGGGCGAGGGCGTGTGGCTACTAGCTAACCTATGAGAAACTTCTCTTGACCAAAAATTCAGACTACGAAAAAAACCTAATATATATTAATTTTGATTCTTAATTTAAGATCTAGTTGATTAATATGATAAAATTAAAAAACGTAAATAAATTATTTTAAATTATTTTTATTTACTTTTCTCTTTAAAATTAATTTGCTTGACTTATGAACTACTACTCCTATTCTAAATATAAGAATTATTTTGTAGTGTAATTTACACTATAAAATAATTCTTATATTTAAAACTGGATGAATAATATATACTTTAATGATATACATAAATATTTAAAAAAATTATATAATATACTTTATAATTAAATAATTTATTTATTTTTTTAATTTTTTCAAACTAATCAATTATGAGTCTTATATTAAAGATAAAAAAATGGTATATTTTTACATTGTAATTAAATATGCCATACACACTTTTTTTTTTTAAATAATCAGCGCGTGTCTTTGAATTTTAACGATCATCATAGATGAGATATGAGCCTCTTTGGTTTATATTTTATTCAAGCTCAAAACATTTTCAAATTTCTTAGACATTCCTAGTAGAAGGGGTTTCGCCCGCTTAAACATTTGGTTTAATTTCAAATTTGTATGAATACGTAAATACTTTTAAAAAAGTCGCTTTTAATAAAATCTAACAATGCTCGAATCTGACCTAATCTACAATCATATAAAAAAAAAAAAGCGTATCATCATTGATATGGTCTAATTTAATTTTAACGCCGGAGTGAGATCAAATCAAAGTAAATTGATCACTTAATTATAAGGAAAAAACAATTTTTGGTAATTTATGAAATCAATTTTGGAGCTCAAACTATGGTTTTAAGATTAAACACCCCACATTTTTATGAAACCATGGTTTGGCTCCAAAATCATGGTTTGATCCACCCAAACCATGGTTTCATGAAAAGAAAAAAAAAAGTTGCTTTTGGAAAACGTGATTCTTTTTTTACATTGTAATATTACCTCTAATCCTTAATATAAAAGCTAATTAACTAATTTGAGCATATTAAGAAAATTAATTGAGTTAGTTATTTGTAATAAATAAGTATTAATTTTTTCTAAAATACTGTTTCTAATTATATGTACTGACTAGAAGTACCATTTGATAAAATATTTAACATGTGTAACTACTACAAGGACTATTTTAGAAAAAAATAGATAAATATAAGAAACAAAATGGATTGGAGTTTTATATTTAGAACCAAATTGAATATCAAAATAGCTCTTATATTAAAAATCAGAAGTAGTATGTTGTTAAAAAAACTAGCTATAAAAAAATGTGATGAGATTTCATGTTTAAAATCTTTAAGAGACAAATAATATTATTCAATTGGCAAAAAAAATCATTTTTTTGAAAACATGTTTAATCTTATATTTTATAAATACATATACACATTAATTATTTATTAATTATGTTATTTATATATTATTTATTATATTGGCAAAAAATATATATACTATTAACAAATTTATTACTTCAAATAAAAATATATTATAAAATCTATCTCTTATATAATTATCATGTTAACATATGTCTTTTTTAGTAATTTACACATATGAAAAATATTTTTGATACCAACTATTCAAACACTTTCACTTTATCAAAATTACTTTTTTAGAAAATCTATTCTTTCAAAATTTATTCTCAAAAATCATTTTTTCCTAAAAATTATTTTTCAAACCATGACGTGGTTTTATCCAAACACCTCCTAACTTATCAAAATCAAATCAATCCAACTTACTGCAAGTCTATGACTCCTATTTTGACCAAAAAAAAAGTCTATAATTCCTATAATATAATACTCCAATAGTAGTAATAATATGCATGGACGATATTGCGAATAAAAGCATGCTAATGGGGACTTGACTTTATATTGTGTTTAAAGAAGCAAATAAACCTACCTCATATGGCAATTCTTTTTTGCCAGCCAAATGGCAATTAATATTGTGGAAAGGAATAATTAAAGGCACTATGCCACCAAACTCAATTATGAAGCTAAGCCTCCATGCGCGCATATATAAAGAGAGAAGTCACGTGCGGAAATTGAGTGAAAAAAAAAAATCATTGAATTTGGTGGGATCAGAGCTGGACAATGAAGGCTCAAGAGAGGAAAATTTTCATTGGAAATTATTTTTTATAGCTAAACAAAACGATATTAAGTATTAACAATGAAAAAAGTTACATATAAGAAATGGAAGCAGAAGAAATACATGTGCTCTTTATAACCTGATTAAATAAGGAACACCCAAACTCTAAATGTTAGGAAAAAAAATTGCAACGTAAAGAAAATATGAATTCCAACAATATTAGATAGAATTTCCCAAAAAGTTCACACTAATGGTGCATGAGAAAATTTTAATGAGTTCAATTTAAAAAATTAAAAAAGTAGAGTTTTGAAATTTTAGTAAAGAGAAGTTGTAAGATAAAATATTAATAAAAATTAATTAAACACAGGATAAAATTAATTAAAATTTTTCTTCTCCTGCCTTTTCCCCCCCTATTTTCCTTATACCAAAGATAGAGTGATGGATTATTACCAATAAACATTATTTTATTAGAATAAGTTTTGACTGCTTATGCATGAGAGCTTGAATTTGAATTTATGTGAATGCAGAAAATATGTTCAGAAGAACTACTTCCAATTAGGCTTAGAACATAAGGAACATGATGACTTGATATCATCTTCACTTTCCTTTGGCTTATCACCTATATTTTGTTTAAGATTCCAAACTCAATATTGGTAACTAAACACAAGGATTGCATTGGTTAAGGATCTAGCTTAACCATGGTATTATTAAATTACAGGTGTTATCACTAATTGGGTTTAATAGTATTTGAATAAAACATGGTATTATTAAATAATGGAGGATTCTATTAAAAAAATTAAATAGATATTATAATGTTGGGAAAAATTAGGGTGATCATTATGAGATGCTTTTTGACAAATGCCTCCCATGATATTATGAAGATCAAAAGTAAATCTATGATGAAAATAGGTTAGGATAGTGGGTAATCTATACAATTTTCTAAATCGCAGAATATAAAGATAAGTCAAAATAAATTAAGAGGATTGACTCAGGCACACGTGGTATCCATTATTGTGGTGACTAATATAGCCTCATCTAGTATGGTGACGTGTATAGATCAGTCTTGTCCCTCTATACTTAGTCGTGTCTTGTATATAGTAAGTTGTATTTTCTGAGACAAGGTTCATGGTTTTTATGAGTTACATGTTTGTATATATAAAAAAAATTAATTCATTTTTAATATTTTATTGATCACACATCTCTGTGTTAATTATTGCATAATAATTATATTTGATTCTCTCTCTGTTTTTTTTTTAAATAGACTCTCACCTATCTTTTTTAACTCATTTCTCTCTGACTCACCCCATGCATCGGGGTACATATAATATTATTAAAATATAAATAAATAACTTTAGACTGTTAATTTGGTTGAAAAAATTAAATTTAAACTATTAAAATTTAATCTAGATAGTTCACATATCTAGTATAGAAATTAATTTATATAATATTTAATAAAATATCTATCATATTACACCTAAACCATTCATCCATTTTTTTTAATCAAACATATTTCTTTTTTTTTTAATTATTAAAAGGCAATTTATTCAAACATGAGTAAAAGGATTACACGCTAAAAGGGGCTGGCCCAAAGGACTTTGTTTTGAAATTTCACTGATGGAGCCCTAATACGCCTAAAGTCGGCCCAAAGCTCAGTTTGCATAACCCATCTTTTCTCCGAGCATTGCTGTATCGCAAAGAACACAACTGAGCTCCGTCGTCCCAGTGACTTTGTCCCCCGCTATTGCGTTGCACCAAGGGAAGAGAAGCGCGTAGATAAGAAGAAGGAGGGCGAGATAGAGAAATAAATAGATAATAGAGAGACAGAGAAAGAGTTGCCGAGGTAGAAGTACAAGAGCGAAGAAAGCAAAAATTAAAGGAGCTGTAGAAATCGCAAGGATATACGCTCTAAATCTGGAGGTGAAATCTGTTCCTTTCTTTTATCTCTAACTGGTATAGTCGATATCGTGAGATTAAACCGATGGTGAAACATCTCTATGCATGTTTGGCCGACTTTCCCCTCTGTTGTTTTGTAATATGCCCTGTTATTGCCAATGTATGCCTCCTTCGGTAATTTATCCTATGTTTGAATTCTAGTGGATGCTCTTTTTGGTTTTCCTGAATTTGGTTAAGTATAGGCAACTTCTGGGTTGCCTTTCAATATAAATATAATATAATATAATGTAATATAATTGGCCTTCTCTGTCTTGTGTGTTGGCCTTGCAACATTCATCGACGGACCTTTTGCTTTGGCTTCATCCTTTGTGTGTCATCCCTTTAGAGTCGTTATATTCTACGTAATGTGTATTCCTTCACAGTTCTTCACACAGATTTAGACTGTGTGTGTATTTATTTAATAATGTATTTGACTATAATTATGACTCATGGGTCGATTGGTCTGGCTTTCATGACAATGACTCGATTGCTCATCAATTATTCCAGATAGATATTTGTTGATGAATCATTTCCACATCAGTTTCGCCTCTGGAACCCAATCTTTTCTTTCATAATGTTGATATCAAGTTTTGGAAAACTTATTTGAATCTGCAGTTAAAATGAAGAAGCACAGAGCCCCAATTCCTGAATCCAGCAAAATCCAATTTGAGGAGAGTGATACAGAGCAATCTTCTTCCAGTTCCTCAGAAGACGTGGGTAACTCCGAGCAATATTAAATTATGAACACTATTATCAAAACAACTTTTATATTGAGAAGCTGCTGTTTTCATGATATAGGAGGAGGAGATAAAGCAGGAGCTGGCTGATGCAACATTTGAGGAGTTGCAGAAAGCACGATCAAATGGTTCACATGCAATTTTTCAAAAGACTAATGTGGAGAAAAAGTCAAGGAGACCCAACAAGAATAGGTATTGTAACAGAGTAGCGATGTGAGATATATTTCTGTTTCGGAAGCACTTCAAATAACTAAGTTTTGTGCTTCACTAGGCCAATGGAAGTCAGTTGCAAGAAGCCAGTTCCTGTTATCAGAGACGTTGTGCAAGCTCCTAAGAAAGTAAGTTCATTTATCAATCCAAGTGGCGCAAAGAACTGACTCTGTAGTATTCCAAGTTCTTTTCTTCTATTGATATTATTCTATGTTTTATACTTCTAGCAAAGAATTGACTTTTCTGTTTCCTTAAGTATTAAACCGGTGTTTCTATTTCTTATTTTTCTTCTTTTTTAGCTCTTGCAATTGCTAGAAGTTTGCATCATTAGTTGCGGGCTCTTGTTAAGGAGGATGACTCATTGCAGCCTGTTGCTTATCGTTTGCTTGACAAGCAAGCATACACTTTACCCCGTCAAACTTGGTTTCCCAGCATTTGTGTAAATTTAAGATATAAGCTACTTGAGTTGTATTATATGGAAGTCTAAGTAAACACACTGTAATCTTCAAATTTAGGGTTGTGCAATATGATGCTTTCAACTGGTTTTGTATGATTATCTTTCTATGCTATCTATCGAGTTTCTTATTGTATTATGAATACCTTCAACTGTGTTCAGGTTGCACGAGATCCTAGATTTGAATCTCTATGTGGTAGACTCGACTCTGATGGGTAAGTTCGTCTGTGAGTGTTTGCTATCAGGTTTTTCCATTTTTATTCTGCTGTCTTGTACACTTGTGTTGATAGACTGTTTACTTCTATAATGCCATGTGGGTAGCATTTATCTAAAAAAAAAAATTTCCTATTTGAGTTTGTCTTACATTCGTTACTGATGATGGTTTTGGTGTTAGTATGGATATTCTGAGTGTCTTTTACCTTGGATTACCGTAATGATATATACATGGCACTGAGTTTAATGTTCTTCTTGTTTTGTCTGGTTTTTTCACTATTGTTATGAAGCTGATTTCAATATTCATGCTGTTTTATCTGGTTGTATATTATTTATAGAGGTTTCTTGTTACCTCTCAAATGAATATGATTTGTACCTGATATTGTTTGGTTTTTCTAGTTGGAAGGAAACGGTGGACTGTTTTCAGGGAAAACCTTTTCCATAGTTTTTTTTTTTTTTTGGGGACAATGTTTCAAGTCTTATCTATGTTAGTCGGATAATTTTCTCTATAGTCTATGGGAGTTTATAAGGTTTATATGCGATTAACAAGCATTACTTAGGAGTTTTTCTTTTCCCTGTTATTGATTCTTTAAGTTCTTCTATCTTAGAGTTTTTGCTATCACCGCCTATATTTTTGTCTGCCTTTCTGGCTTTTAATGAAATCATTGTTAATGTTACACCTCAGTTGGATGTGTAAGGCGCTGTAGTCCTTTGTCACTAGTGGATGCAAATCTTGGTGGTTTTGCATTTTTATTTTTCATTCTGAACAAGGAATTTCAAACATGCTGGAATTAACTTTTGGCATGGTGTTTGTATATGCGTGTGTGTATGTGTGCGTTTTCTTAGATGTTAGAACTATTTACATTAAATGCACAATATACATTTTTGGACTTACAGGTTTAGGAAGCGATATAATTTTTTATTTGATGGCGAACTGCCTGCCGAAAAACAGGTGTTTATCCTTAAATGATGTTGTATGGCTGGCTTTAGTTTATTATATGAGTTTGATAATATATTTCATATTCTCTTTCTGAGGATAAAAGGCTTTACTCAAGGCTTTGAAGAAATCTAAAGATCCAAATAAGGTCAATGAATTGGAGGAACGCATATCTTGGATTGTAAGTAGTTGTCTATTGGCTGTAGATTTTGTCAAATTCCAACTATTTATTCCAATTTTGTGATCTCCATTTTAGAAGGTCGTCTCTCTACAGAAAGGTGACACTCATGCACTTGATCAAATTTATATATTTTCTCAGGATAAGCAGTTGAAGTCCGATGCCACCAAGAAACCTGATGCAGAGATATTGGCGAAACACAAGAAGAAAGAGAGAGAAGCAGCAAAGCAGGGCAAACGTCCCTTTTATCTCAAGAAATGTAATGTCTACTTCCTTGTTGTCCAAAAGACCAACCATGCATCTGATTTATAGAGTTGATGCAGCTTTGTTAGATTGATTATTAATATATTGCCATTAATTAATTGATGATATTGAGTAATTCTATTCACTTTTATTGCATTCTGTAGTGCATAACTATCCTCGTATCATATACTGCTTTGGCAGTAATGATGATTAGATACGTTGTTGTTGGTGATTGGGCATTTGCCTTGTTGAGTTTGTAAGGTGTCAAAAGCAGCGGTGCTAGAACATTATTTAAATATGCAGTGGTTGTTTAACGCTTTAGGGTACGAATACATTATATATTGTGTCTGATTCTAGGGCAAGTTATATCTTTTTCACATCTAGTTAGATTAATTGGAAATTGATATTTATAGATGTCGTTCAAGTGGCACCTTACAAATGCACACAGAAGCTTATAAAAGAAGTAAATTAATAAATAATAGGCATATTCTCTGACTTGTTCTTGTTACTTGCAGCTGAAATCCGAAAGCAAAGGCTTATTGAAAAATATGAGGATCTCAAGGTATGCACTTGCCTGGGCCTTCTGAAAGTTATTGTGTTTGTGTTGTTCCACAGTCTCGGACAACCAGCCCTCATTTTATCATGTCATATAATGATCTCACTGACTTGATATTGGCACTTCATTATCAGTCTTCTGGCAAACTTCAATCATTCATTGAGAAAAGGAGGAAGAGGAATGCTGCAAAGGATCATAAATACGTGCCATATCGTAGATCCAGTGAAACTGGGCAATAAGGTCTTTTTGCATGCTACAGCTATATGAATTTTGCCTGCCATTTCATGATTGTGAACCTGTTGAGGATTACTGCCATGACATGTTCCGGTGAAAGTCTTGTCTATTACCAACATTCTAATCATCCCTCTTTAATGTTATGTTTTGAGAAAGGTCTTGGTCTGATAATGGTGTGGGGTTAGATCCTTGGTGAATTGTGATAGCATATACTGGTGACTGGTCTAACAGTTATATTATAACTGTCTTCTTTTTAGAAGCAGATATAATTAAAATTTTCGGCTATATCTGTTTTTGAGCAGCTTGAGATGCTAATTTTATTTATTTATTTATGTTTTCAAATTGCTGCTTCGGCTTTGCTACTTTATTTTGGGAATGTTATGAGTGTCTCATCTCCTTAATGGTCTGTTTGGCTGAATGGAAGGAAGGAGAGGGAAGAGATTTTAGTGGAGGGAATAGAAGGTGAAGAGATGAGAGAGATTTTAATATTACCTTGTTTGGATTGATCAAAAGGAAGGAAAAGGAATGGATTTTAATATTATTTTATTTGGTTTAGGAAAGGAAGGAAGGGAAAATGTTTTTATAAGGCCAATTTTATCCTTGTTCTATTTATGTTGTTTTTATGTTCCAACTTTCATAATGTTTAATAAAATATAATAATAAATTACATTTAATATATAAAAGTATCATTTGTAATCATACTTACAGCCTATATACCATAATAATTATAAATATTATGATTATGATATATACACACAATAATAACTAATCTTAATATACACACACGGGCGCACACAACTCTTCAGAAGAATTAGTTTTTAATGTCTGTGTTAGTTAACAATTTTTTTAGTATAATTAGTTAACTGTCAGGTTTTTAGTTAACAATTACTTGATATTGGTCGGAGTATTTTGACACTAGAATACAATTTTAAACTTTTAATGTTTTAATTTAAAATTTTCATTGGTAATTTTTAATTGAAAAATCTTTTTTAAAAATTTAGTAGTTAAATGAACATAAATAAATGTATAACTATATACAAATTGGGTGAGATGAGATGAGGAAGAAAGGTGAAAGGGTAGAATGAAAATATTAAAAATAGTCATAAACAATTTAGTCAAAATAAAATAAAAATATACTTTTTCCTCTAAATCTTCTCAACTTTTGAGGGGGAAGGGGAAACTTCATGAAATTTTTCCTCCCCTCCTATAAAGTTTGGATTGCTAAACAAAGAAAGGGAAGCAAAATCCTTCTCCTTCTCTCCCCTTCTCTCTAAATCTCTTATACCAAACGCACCTTAAAACTCTTGTTTTTTTTTTTCCCCAATCTTTTTATTTACAAATTTATGTGAGGTTCAATGATGGAATTGCAAGGTATGAAAGGTTAAGGATGTTCAATGTGAAAGGATATCTTGTTAGGTAAAAAAAAGTATTTTAGTTAAATATAATTAAATTTTAGGGAAATCACAAATAAAGGTCGTGGAATATGAAAAATTGCAAATAGCAATATGTTACAATATTATTATGAGTTTTGATAATTATAGTATGGGTTTTGATAAAAAAAGTTGTAAACGGGTCCTTATTCATAATTTTTCAAATTCTATGGTCTTTATTTATGATTTTCTCTAAATTTTATTATAATCTAAACTATTTTATAATTTATTAAGGGAAAATCCCTTAAAGAGGTACTTTAATAATTCAAATTCTTTGAGGAATTTTAAAATTTTATAAAATGACTTTAATGCCCTTTTTATTAGAAACCTAGATAGATGAGAATTTTTATTATTCCCATATTACATAAGAACTTTGAATAAAAGAAACTCGATACCTACTATTACAAAGTTAAAAAATCAATTAAGTAAACAGCGATGAATTAGTTTTTATATTAAATTTTCCTCCCTTAGTGCAAGTGTATTATGAAGATAGAATGTTATTAACTTAAAAATTAAAATGTGTTAACCGTGAAATGAAACATGTTAATTTTCAATGTTATACTCTAATCAAGTTTTATTTAAAAACTCATTGCAAGGGTGCTATGCCAATATAAAGCTATTAAGTGAGAACTAAAATTTGTTAACTAAGTAATTGAACATATTAATTTTCAAGATTGTATTGTAATCAAGTTTTACAATAAGTGTGTTATGGGGCCAAAAAGTTGTTAATTTAAAATTGAAACGTATTAACTGTAAAAACAGAACATGTTAACTTTTAAGATTATTTATGATTAATTTTTATTCAAAAATTTATTGCAAGTGTATTATTAAAGACTTCCTGTAAATGTATTATAAAAATAAAAAGTTGTTAATTTAAAATTAAAACATATTAATTGTAAAATGAAATATGTAAATTTAGAATTCTTTTAGCTTTCAATGTAAGGGAAATTAGAGTTATTTCATAAAATTTTAAAATTTTTCTTCAAGCCATGTGACGTGATCAGAAGTTTGATAAATTTAGCTACCTAAATAAGAATTTGGGTTATTTAATTATCTTTTTAAAGAATTTTCTCTCTTATTAATCTATATGTAAATTTCATAGAAAGTAAATATTACTCGCCTTGTTTCTAAGTCAAAATTGAGATTGTGGTGTTTATGAGCGCGCCCACACAAAAGATAACTTACAAAAATTATAGGAGTAATAATTATTTCTTGAAGTACATTTAATTAAATAATTTTATTCTAGAAAAAAGAATGGAATGAGTATTTGATGGGAAAACTTGCAACAAAAACCTTAAAAATTAAAAAATTGCATGAAGGGACCTATTCAAAAAAATTATTATCTATGCTAATGCTCTAATGGGATTTTATTTGTATTTTTTTTTGCGATTATCCCTTTTTTTTCTTGGTTTTCCAGAATATCCTTCTATCCGAAAAGTAAGAGATTAATCTCTCAGAGTACTGTCAAACGTCATAGCGAGGATCATCCTAACAATGTTTTTTCCATATATATCCCATTTTGATGTGGAGGAAATCGAAATTCAAAAATTAATGAATCAAACGAGGCCTACAGCCCATGTTCCATTTTACTTCGACAGTTTTGGGCCTATTGCTTTGAATAATACCCTCTCTTTTTTTTCAAAAAGAAAGCTGAGCGAGTGCCGTACTATGGGAGCGGAGTCCCTTTAGTTGAATAATATTCCTTTTCCATCTCTCCATTCTCACATTAAAAATTTCAACAACTAAAGCCTCATTTGAAATTATTTATAAAGATATTTTGCATAAATCATAATTAAAATATTGCTCATAAGTAATTCCAAACGAACTCTAAGATCTAACATAAAATTGTTATTATACTTCATCTAATTCTTAATATAAAAATTATTTAATTAATTTAAATAGATTATTAAAGTCAATTAATTATAATAATTGTGACATGATCTCTTACGATATAAGATTAGATCGTACATCATTTTATAAGTTAGATAAATGAGTTTGGACAAAAATGATGAACATAAAAAATAAAGGAGATTAATGTCTTATATTTTAATATTAAATCTTAGGCAACCTAACTCTCATCTTAGGCACTGAAGGGAGTATTATTGAATAAAAATAAATAATTTAAATTATTAAAATTTGACCTCAATTGTTTAGGATTATGATAAAAATTAAAAAAAAACTAATAAAATATTTCAATAATAGTTTATGGTTATATACATGAAAAAAATTTAATTACTAAAAAATCTCAATAATAAGTGATCGACCAGAACTTGTTGTTATTACCTACTCTGGAACTCACTATTACTTACTATTCACTTGTCAATGAATTTTAGAGTAATTAAATCCTAGTTTTGAGATCTGATTGTAATTCTTTCTAAAAGTTTTACAATATACTACCTTCGGTCTTTAATATAAAAGCTTGTTTGACTTTTACTTTGGTTCTAAATATAAAATATCCCAATTAGGAGTGAGCATTCAATTTTTCGATTCAGTTATTGGTGATAACCAAATAACCAAATAGAGCAAATTTTAAGCATTGAACCAAAACTGATTAACCGAACTAACTAAAACTGAATTTATCAAAATATTTCAGTTCGGTTAACCAATTAACCAAAATATATAAATATAAAAAGTGATTTTAAATTAAAAATAATAATAAAACACAATTGTAACCATTAGTTAATAAATATTTCATCATTCAATGTGATTTATTATAGTAATATTTATTATAATCATATTTATTGAACATAAATATATTTAAAGAGTTCACATAAACCCACATATATATTTATTATAATAATATTTATTAAATATGAATATATAATATATTTATTTCGGTTTTTTGGGTTATAATTGAATTTTTTTTCTACTAACCGAACCGAACACCGAAACTAAATTATTCAAAAAATAAAAACCAAATATGTAACTGAAAACCGAAATAACCGAACTGAAAAACCAAAACTAAATTCAGTTCGGTTTGGTTTTCTATTACAGTTCGGTTTTGCTCGCCCCTAATCTCAATTTACTTTATTTGTCATATTTATCTATTTTTTTCAAATAATTTTTGTAATAATAACAGTTCTAACCAATATACTTTATCAACATGGATATTTTAGAAAAGATAACATATATGTATTATAAATAACTAGCTTAATTATTTTTTTAATTTATTTAAATTAGTCTATTAGCTTTTATATTAATTACGAGAAGTAGTATTCCATATCTATCATTAAGATTTTGATCCTGAGTGGAGAAGAAAAAGAGAAGATCGTCCATGTGCAATTAATAATAGAGTATCATATACCACTCCGGTCCTAAAAGTAAATTATTTGTAAGGAAAGTTTTGCTTCCAAATATAAGTCACCCTTAATATATTTAATGTTTAATCTTTTTTTTTAATTTTCATTAAAAAGAGAGAAGATCGAAAAGGAAAAACATGAAAATGATTTGTAAATGAAGAAAGTAAAAACTTTAATAAATGTAAAATTAAAAAATTTTATCAACTTAATATATTTCTTAATATACTAAAATATGTTACAAGTGATTTATATTAACAAATTGTATAAGGTGAAAATGCCTTTTATGAAAAAGTAGAGGTTGAAGGTATAATCTTGCAAAAATACGTGTCAGTGTATTTGTAGTTGTCCCTGCTAAAAAGAAATGAAGCACACAAGATTAAACACGTAAAGTTATATTTTATTTATGATGAAATCACGGGATCCTACATGAACCTTACACTCAATACAATCTACGTACAAACCCTGCCATAACACTAACCATAACAAGTCCAAACTAATAACAAGATCCACGCATGCATGGATTTATTTTGTGGTAAACATATCACATAATAATAGAAAATTATATATATATATATATATTAACGTAACCTTTATAACTTAGTTAACTAACGTACGCCATAAGCTTCCAACGTAACCCTCCAATGACGTAAAATTTCATGGCTTTTTTGCATTGCTTTTAGTTTTCATGGCAGTCACAGTTCTACCCAGGCCACCTCGATATCCGTACCTTGGCCGTCCCCTATAGCCAACATATCCAGCTCCGCCACCTCCATATCCTCTCCCTCCATAACCACCGTCGCCATAATATCCGCCTCCGGGACCAACATTGTAACCGACACCACCACCTCCATATCCTCCTCCTGGCATTCCTCCAACTCCACCACCTCCATATCCTCCTCCTGGCATTCCTCCAACTCCACCACCGATGCCACCATAATATCCGCCTCCAAGACCACCACCGCCTCCGAGACCACCACCGACACCGACACCACCACCAACTCCATAAGTGCCACCAGCGTGCCACTCTCCCCGGATTGCCTCTAATGACGACTCGTCCAAATCTTCCCCCCTAAGCTTTCTCCCATCTCCATTTCCTAGGGCTGAGCAGATCAGCCCCAGAAAAATCACACAAATGAACTTGCTCTCCATCACAACGTAACGTTGTTATACAAACTAGATAACTTCCTATAACTGCCTCCTACACAAATCAAATGCAGAGGGTCTGCCATTTCTGCCATGCACGCTTGAGCTTAAATAAGAAGGTAACAAAAGGAATATTGAATAATGTTAGGCAAAAGTAGTAGTAATTGTACGTAGATTTGGTATGGGGTTAGGAGAAATGGCTTAATTATACTGTACCATTACCTGTTCCCTCGTCAGAGGTTAATTACGCAGAGACATTTCCTTCGCTTCATGCCACTGCTATTTGCGGCGTCTATGTATTATATATATATATATGATCAGGGTTTCCTTTTGATAAAATTTTTTTGTCTCTCTCAACAAATACATTTCTTGATATTCAAACTTATGTTTTACTCTTTGGAACCTTAACTGACAGCCACTACAAAAAAATATGTTAATTCTAGCGGTTAGAGTGTTACATTTCTAGCGGTTTTAACCGCAACAAATAAAATTTGTAGCGGTTAAGGAAACCGCTAGAAAAACAGGTGCAAGAAAAAATTTCTAGCGGTTATCGCAACCGCTACACATCATGGTCAAAACGATAGAAAATTTCTAGCGGTTCCGAACCGCTAGAAAATATCTGAAGAGACACATTCCTAGCGGTTAGAAAACCGCTAGAAATTTTTTCTGCTAGAAACTTTTTCCCGGAAAAAATTTCTAGCGGTTTTCTAACCGCTAGAAACCTGCTAAACGAAATCCATTTTGCCGGGAATTAAATAATTTCAGTAGCACGCGAAAATTACTAGCGGTTATAGAACCGCTAGAAATGTTTGGGAAATTAAATTTTCCCGCCAATTGAATTTCAGGAATGGCGGGAAGACGTTTCTAGCGGTTTTGAACCGCTAGAAATTTTGGCGCAAAATTTAAATTTGACGAAATATTTCTAGCGGTTTGGAACCGCTAGAAATGTTTACCGTGCCAGAAAAAAAAATTTATGGTTTTTCATATTATAATTTTAAAAATCATTAAATAAATTATTTTGAAGAATTTTTGTTAATTTGTATAATTAGTTATATGTTACATTTTATATATTCAAATTTTGTAATAAAAAATATGTAATTAAATTATGAATGTGTCAAAAGAAGTGAATTTAATTTAATAAGATAATTTAATTGAATATTTAATAAGATAGTTGAATTGAAGATGATATATTTTGGAATATTGAACCTATAGTATTAGGTTGATGAGTATTTGAATCAGTTGAGGAGGGCATGACAAATGTGGAGAAGAAAAATCTGAAAGGAAAGGAGAAATAAATATGTTAGTAAATTTTAAATAAAAACAAATAAAAGATACAATGAATTATAAAATAAAATTCACTTACCATAGAGTAAAGAGAAAAAAACCACAATATGAGATAGTAAGAAAAAAAGAGAGAATTATGAAGAAGAATAGGAGAGGAAGGAAAAGATGGAGTAAATGAATGTAGAGAAGATATGGTATTTATAGAGATCAGCGACACATTTGTAGCGGTGTTTTTGTAACGTTTTATAACATTTTGTAGCTGTTATTCATTTTCTAGCGTATATATAAGCGCTAGTATTTAGTAGCGGTTATATATGTAGCGGTTATTAACCGCTAGAAATTTAGTATTTTTTATTTTTAAAATCTGAACGGATTTTAATTTACAGGTATGTATTTTGTAGCGGTTAATAACCGCTACAAATTATTGTAATTTGTAGCGGTTATTAACCGCTACAAATTACAATTTCGTGAAAATACATTTGTAGCGGTTATGAACCGCTACAAATGAAAATTTTTTTATTTTTAAAAATTTTTTACGAATTTTAATTTATACATATGTATTTATGGACGAAAAATTTGTTAAATAATTTATTTTGGATGCTGCTACTCTCCATCATCATCCGGCCTGAAAGGACACATTTTAAAAAAATTTGTTAAATTTATGTTGTATTTGGAAAAAATTAGTAATTAGTAGTTAATTATTTAAATAATTTAAGAAAAGACGTGTACCTGATAAGTGGCAAATTATCATCTCCTTGAGGAAAGAAGTCTTCAAAATTCGAGGGTTGGAAGGGTTCACTGTCGTAAATAATGTCACCATCACCCATATCGTAAAGATCCCGTGGCTTGAGGTGAACGACCATATTCCAGTCTTTATGTTTCTCGTCCTCGACATAGTAAATTTGGTGTGCCTCAGAAGCAAGGATATATGGCTCATCATCTTCAGATGCCCCTGTATGAATAAGTCTAGAGAAATTGACTGAGGTGATGCCCAAATGGTCAGTAGCGAGTCCCCGTGAAGTTGTCGTATTTGCCCAGGAGCATTTGAACAGTGTCACGGTGAAAAGCTGGTAAGTCAACTCAATAATGTCAATTAGCTTTCCATAGTAAGTGACGCCTCCAAAGCGCATATCGCCATCACTACTGCTAGCATAACATCTCGTTCCGAATGTCCCGCAAACTCCAGAGTTTTGTGTGAGCAATCCCTGATCACGTCCAACCGTACAGAACTTGAAGCCGTTGACATTGTACGCGGTAAACCTTCGTGCATGGTCTAACGGACCGAGAGAAAGAGCTCTGAATTCATCTGTGTATGGGCTGTTGTCATTACGTATTCGACGTGTAAACCAACTGGGAAACTCTTTGTGGACTCTTTTATCAATGTCAGCAGAACGCGCACGGCCCCGTAGCTGACGCCTGAGATAACTCCTAAACTCACTATAGTAAAGTGTAATTTGTTAGAAGAGTCAGTAAGAAACAAATATAAAGTGTAAAAGCTAGTGAGCTTATATGATATATATACTTACTGCATGAAGGGTTCAACTTGGCTGCAATTTATCAAAACATGTCTGTGTGCCTGGAGTTTCTCTGTAGGAGTGAGTCTGAAGAATTCATATCCTCCAACTGGTTTCCCAACAGGAGGAAATAAAGTTGACGTGGAAGGACCGGAGGAGAATCATCTACGCGACGCGGGCGGTTAAAAGATGTCTCCATGTCATCAAAGTACCTCGAACAGAAAGTTAGGACCTCATCTCCGGAATAACCTTCTGCTATTGACCCCTCAGGCCATGCCTTATTCCTAACATATGATTTTAATTTTCCCAAGTACCTGTAAGTTAAAATTGCATTAATAATTACGAGTAAATGAAAGAACAATGTGAAATTTAAAGAGGCGGGAATAAAAGATAATCTAGTACCTCTCTATAGGGTACATCCATCGATAGTGAACTGGGCCAGCAACCTTTGCTTCTCGAACAAGGTGGACAGTCAAGTGAACCATAACAGTAAAGAATGATGGAGGAAATATCATCTCCAAGTGACAAAGTGTAAGAATAATTTTATTTTGCAGCTGATCAAGCTCTTCCGCTACCAAGACCTTCGCACACAACTTCTTGAAAAATGAACATAATTCTACCAAAACCACCGATACATCAGAAGGAAGTGTGTTTTTCAAGGCCAATGGAAGTAACTGTTGCATAAGAACATGAGAGTCATGACTTTTCAACCCAGTAACCTTTCGAGCCTGCAGATCGATACACCTTGAGATGTTGCTAGAATATCCATCTGGTACTTTTATGTTCTTTAACGTCGAGAGGAAGATATCCTTGTTCTGCTTTGTCAAGGTGAATTTAGCTGGCTGAAACTTGTCGTTTTCATCAGCCAAGCCTCTTCACGAATTCCCCAGGCCCGTAAATCTTTTCTAGCTGCGAGATGGTCTTTGGACTTTCCAGCTTCATTGAGCAACGTATATAGCACATTATCGCACACATTTTTTTCAATGTGCATAACATCCAAACTGTGTCGTAGCAAATTAGATTCCCAATAAGGAAGAGTGAAAAATATGCTTCTCTTCCGCCATTGCATAGGTTGCGTATCAGATGTCCCACGAGATCGTCGTCCCAATCGTTCGGGATCCACACTCTTACCAAACTCGATATGAACATCTTCTAACTGCCGCAAAATATCCATACCAGACAAAGTAACAGGAGGATCTCTCTTCTCCTGTTTCCCATCGAAGCGAATCCGTTGCAATCTAAGTTGTGCTTGGAATCAAGGAACCGTCGATGTCCTATGAAGCACCACTTGCGACTGTGTGGAAGGCGACATGGCACAGAATCAAAATTGCACTCAGGACAGGCCAACCCAGTATGCACATTCCAGCCAGACAAAGTTCCCAAACCGGGAAAATCACTTATTGTCCACATCAAGGCTGCACGGAGATTGAATAGTTGCTTGTCATGTGAGTCATATGCCTCAACACCATTCGTCCATAGGTCGAGCAATTCGTGTATCAACGGTTGCAGGTATACGTCAATATCATTTCCTGGTGCTTTCTTGCCAGGAATGATCATGGAAAGCAAAAAGGAGCTCTGCTTCATGCACATCCAAGGTGGTAGATTGTATGGAATTAACACCACCGGCCAGATACTGTAACTTGTGCTCATGTTTCCGAAGGGATTAAAACCATCGGTTGCCAATGCAAGACGTACATTTCTAGGATCATTGGCAAAGTCTGGAAATTTCGCATCAAACGCTTTCCACGCCTCCGAGTCTCGTGGGTGCCTTAACCTACCATCTAGGTTTTCCTCAGTCGCGTGCCACCTCATGTGCTGAGCCATTTTTGATGACATATACATTCTTTGCAACCGTGGTTTCAAAGGAAAGTATCTAAGAAAATAATATATTAAAAATTTAAAATACCGAATATTTAAGTACTAAATATTGACTCAATTTAAGAAAATTGATGACATAATCAATTGTTTTAAGAATTTCAAATATCGAATATTTTTAGAGACGGAACAAGTAACACGCTGTAATAATTTGTACCTGAGAATTTTGGCCGGTTTCTTCTTTTGCTTCTTGCCCTTCCGTACTGACTTATAGCGTGACGTCTTGCATCTCGTACAAATCTCTTTGTTGGCATCATCTCCCCAATATAGCATACAGTCGTTTGGGCATGCATCTATCTTCTTATAGTTCAAGCCAAGCTTGTTAATAATCTTTTTTGCTTCGTAAAAAGACGGAGGGAATTCAGCTTGGGGGAAAGCATCTCCCAGTAATTCCAGCAACATAGACATCGCCTTGTCAGTCATACCGCACAAGCATTTGATGTGATACAGCCTCACCAAGAATGACAACTTCGAATACTTTGTACACCCAGAATAAAGAGGCTTGTCAGCTTCGGTCATGAGGTCAAAAAATTCCCGAGCAGTTTCGTTTCTTAGAAACTCCGGTTGAGGTCCCTCTACTTCATCTTCGTTGGGATTCGAGCTTTCGTGAACACCAAAAGCATCACGCACAGCATCATTCACGGCATCGGCCTCATCCACTCGAACTCCCATCCGTGAAACTACTGGCACTGACTCAGCACCCATATCTAGCCGTTCCCCATGTAGTTGCCAAAATACGTACTCTCGCGAAAAGGCTTAAAGATTAAATGTTCCCTAACAATATCTTTGGGATGCCACTTTTTGAAATTACATTTAGGACAGGGACACTGAATCTTACCATTTACGGTAGCATTGGCGAAAGCAAAATCCAAGAAATAGTTTAGACCAGCCAAGTATTGCGGAGTCGACCGGTGCAAGTTGATCCACGACCTATCCATGACTAATAATGCTCAAATTTCATGAAAATATGACACAGAGCTCAAAGAGAAGTTAAAATGGAATTCAGTTGAAGTGCTTCAGCTTATAAAGGAGGCTGGAGGAACGGTCATTTTTTTGTAGCGGTTACAAAACCGCTACAAATTTGTAGCGGTTTTAACGGAAATTTTCAATTTCCAGCGGTTATTAACCGCTAGAAATTCTAAATATCGGTTACAAACCGATAGAAATTTCTAGCGGTTTAACGGGAATTTTCTCTCCATCGGTTTTGAATTTTCTAGCGGTTATAAAACCGCTAGAAAATTAGGTAAAATTTGCTAATTTTCTAGCGGTTCTGTGAACCGCTAGAAAATTGGAAAAATTTCTAGCGGTTCCTGTGAACCGCTAGAAATTATAAAATTTTGTAGCGGTTCACATTAAAACCGCTACAAATATGGTTAAAATCCAGTTGAATTTTCTAACGGTTTTTGAACCGCTACAAACGCTATTATTTTTAAATATTAAATAGAAATACCGCACAATAAATTAATAACATTACGAAAATAAATATTTATTAAATTAATAAATGATTATAGAATTATTTTGATTAATTAACATGTTTAACGTGTTTAATAAATTGTAATGTTGATGTTGTAATAAATAAATAAATATTTCAATATTAATTAGTACTTGACATAAATAAAATTATAGAAATAAATCAATAAAGGAAACAAATAAATATAAAATTTAGATAAATATCTAAATAGTATATAAAACCGTAAAATCAAGATTCTAATAAAATCCCATATAATGAAAGCAAATCATGGGTGGGGGGCAGAAGCAGCATCATCGGGATCATCCTCTGCTGAATCCTCCGGCTGACGGTGGGCAGGCCGCTCAACCTGCTGGGACTGGACTGGCGGATGGCGGGGTAGGGGCGGGACTGGTGGCATGTGTAGGTCGGGGATGTCAGGAACTGAGATGTTTGGAGCTATACTGACCACCACATGACGCAGAGCCGTAGCAGCTGCCAAGAGCTGGTCAAGCTGCGTCTGGAGCTGACGATCACGCTCCTGGAACTGACGATCACGCTCCACGATCCTGGCCTCGAACTCTTGTCTGAGCTCCTCTCGCAATTCCTTTGAAGATGAGGAACCCGGCCGCTTCGCACTCGCATGAGAGCTCCCAGCAGTATATGAAGGGCCAGCGCCACTTGAGCGGGGCAACCTAGTCGGTGTAGGTCCAAGTCCAAGCCCGCTAACTCGACCAGGGTGCTGCGGCCGGCCACGACCCGATAAAAGTGAGGCGGTGGGATCCAAGGCAGACCCCTGAGACTCACGCAACTCGGAATCGACCTGAGTCATCCGTGCCTACCAAAATTAATATAAAGAAGTTAATTATAATATAATGATATCTACACTGTGATATTATATTAATATTTAATTTATTACTTACCGCTATCTCCTCAACCTCATCCGACGCACGCCCGTCTCGGGGTCTATACACCATCGGCCACATCTCGCCATAAGTGGGCGTGTATCCCTGCTCCTGCTGCGTCTTTTCCCTCTGTAAATGAAATCAAAGAAATAATTAGTTACAAATTAAATACATCTACATATTTAATAAATTTATTTCAAGTACTCACAATCTCGTCATAAGTGATCGCAAAGCTCCTGGATCCAGCCCTATGACGTATCGTCTGATGCCTGACGCTCCTAGCATTTCTCCTAGAAAGAGCCTGAAGCAAAATGTAAAAAAATTAAATTAAATGAGTCAAGTCGGATAAAAAATAAAGAAATTATAATTAATACAATATTATCATACCATCTGGTCAGCCGTCATCCTAAAATAGACGTAAGTGGACCAGTCTTGGTCCGGGACTCCACCAGGTACATTGCCAGTATCTCCTGGAGGGGCCTCGTCCCGTCACCTTTCTTCTCCCTCCACAGGTCGGCCCTCCTGTTCTTCCATGCCATCCCAAGCCTCTTGATCGTGTCAGCCCTCAACTCCTCCCCCAGAATAAATTTACTCTATGATTAAAATAATAAATTAACTAAATAACAAATTATAAACAAATAATTAAGCAATTTCAATAATCAAAAACAAATAATTAGTTTTTAACTAATTTAACAATATTATAAATAAAATATAAATTAATCAAAAACAATAATAATTAAACAATTAAGTAATTTAAATGAAAAAATATTTTTACTCAACTAAATTTAAAATTATTATAAGTAATAAATTAATGAAATCAATAACAAATTATTTTCATTTAACTACTTTTAAATAATTTAAATAAAAATATATTCATTTAACTACTTTTAAAAATATTATAAATAACAAACAAATTAAATAAATAAAAAATTATAATCAAACAATTAAATTATTTGAAAACAAAATATATAATCATTTATTTAAATTAAAAAAATTATAAATAACAATTTTATATTACCTTCATCATTTCCCAGCCTTGCTGCTTCTTGTCTAAGGTAATCTTCTTCCAGTCCTGCACGTAGATAGGGAACAGCGTCCACTGCTGACCAAGGAGGCGCACGTACTTGTTGTACAACTGGCCACCTTTCTTCGTCGGTTGGCCCAACTCATTGAGCGGCACAACCACTCGTCCGCCCGTCATCATAGACAGCTCTCTGGCTGTCAGCCTCCGATAGGACCTATTCCCCTCAGTGTCTGCAAAATTTAATTAAGAAATAAATTATATATCAATAAATTAATATAATTTCTATATAAATTAAATACTGATCAAAACTTTAAAAAGTTAAATAAATACTTACCGACAAATTCCACCTCATAACCAGCCTGACGTCTCGGAGCAGGACGCTGTGCAGCCTGGGGATACTCATTCCCCTGATCCTGCTCCTCCTCCTCCTCCTCCTCCTCCTCGTCAGCAGCATCAGCATGGGGTTGCTCATCCCCAGTAAAATGAGCCTCCTCAGTCCGCTCAACACCATCCTGCTCCATAAAACTGAGGATATCCTCCTCGCTCAGATCGTAGTCATGAATGCTGGGGAATGGCTCACCAGCATCATGATGAACCTCACTGGGACCAGCTCTCTCAGGATCAACTGGGTCTTTCCCGTGTCGACGAGGCATCCTAATAACAACAAATAGTAATTATTTATAAATGAAATAAAAAAAAATTATTTTTAAGCTATAACATAATAAAATAAATAAAATAAAAACATAAAATAAAAATTATTTATCAATAAATTACTATTTTTACCTGAAAATAAGGATCTGCAACTGAATCAGAACTCGAATATGTTTGTGAAGAAAATTCAGCAGAGCTTCGCTTCCAGAACGATTGAAGAACTGAGAGTGTGGGGGGGTATATATAGACCGAGACTTTCTAGCGGTTAGGCACAAAACCGCTAGAAATTTCTAGCGGTTTTGAGCCGAACCGCTAGAAATTCCCAACGGTCACATGTGCCTCGGGAATTGGCTAGCGGTTCGGTCCAAACCGCTAGCAATTTCTAGCGGTTCGGCCAAGAACCGCTAGAAATTCTGGCGGTTCGGTCCTGACCGCTAGCAATTTCTAGCGGTTCGGCCAAGAACCACTAGAAATTCTGGCGGTTCGGTCCGGAACCGCTAACAATTTCTAGCGGTTCGGTCCATAACCGCTAGAAATTGCTAGCGGTTCAGGACCGAACCGCTAGAAATTTCTAAACTCCTCGGGGAATGAAAAAATTTCTAGCGCTTCATGCATCAACCGCTAGAATTTTCGGTGTCTAGCGGTTTATAGCCTGAACCGCTAGAAATTAAACGCTACAAATTTGGCGCCAAGTTCCCGCCAAAGCCCGGGGAATTTTCTAGCCCTAATTTTCTAGCGGTTAAGGGGTAACCGCTAGAAATGTGCGGGTAATGGTCAAACCGTCTGTATTTTGCAGCGGTTTTTTATGGGAACCGCTAGAAATATTTGGAATTTCTAGCGGTTTTGTTGAACCGCTAGAAATGTTCCGCTGCTACTTCAGCAATTTCTTGTAGTGAGCTTGTTAATGTTACTTGTACGTACACATACTTGACGTCATCTGGATTTATTTTCCCTAACAATCTTATTAATACATACAGCTATACAATGAGGTGGTTTTTAATCCAAATGAGTTATTTTAAAGAAACCGACATATATTTATTATAAATAATTAATTTTATTAATTTTTTTAATCTCAAAAAATTAATTACTCAATCAATATAATCTTTAATATAAAAACTATATAATTAATTTAAATAAATTAAGAGAGTTAAATAAATTAGTTTAAGAAAAATAGTAATAAATATAAAAATAAAATGGATTAAGATTTTACATGTATCAACAAACTAGCTTCTATATTAGAGGGAATTTAGATTATATAGTTAGGATTAGAGAGAGAATACGTAATATATGTAATTAGGTATATCCCTAGCTCCATTAGGGTGGGCAAAATTTGAAAAATTGATTTATTATAGATCTAATATTGCTATTAATGATATTGACATTTTGTTGTTTTTTGAAATTGCAGTCAAACTGTAAGTTCCAATACTTATTACGATATTCCAGGTCAACAAAAAAATTACTTATAAAATAGTGCGGAGACTGGAGAGCCAGGAAGTGTACCGTGAGCTGGCATCTAGTGGACATTTTCTTTTTCTTTTAAATAAAAATATGAAAATGAGATTTTTCAGATTTATCTCATGTTTTTACTGTTATTACAGATTGCATTTTCACTTTTTTAACATATTTTTTAAAATTGACAATTTGATTTAGTCATACATTAATACTAAATCCACAATATTTTTAGAATTTCAATAAAACTTGAATTTTTTAAAACTATTTTACCCTTTATATAATAAGTTCATAAAATCAGAGTTGAATATATATATATAGAATAAAAAATTGAATTTCTTAACAAAATATCATTACAATTTATTATATTATCTATTTAACAATTTAATAATCATTTCGATGCTCGTGTAGAAATAATAAAACTTAAATGCTGCTCTCAAGTGACAAAGGTAGAATAGGATGTGGGTAAAGATAAAATGTTTAAGTATATTCAAGGCTTCAAATTCTTTTAATAATACAATATATCTATATATATTTATATAATAAATTTGACGTTTTTAATCTTTTTATCGGATTATCCCCCCAAATATATACGCAATAACTCAATAATATACTCAATTAACTAATTTGAATAGATTAAAGATATTAGTTAAATTAATTAATATGACATTTTGTTTGAAAACACCATAAGCATCTTTTTGAATTCACTCCCTCATCCTTCTACCTGATCATTGTCAAGAAAATATCAATACGGTTAATTTTTTTAAAAAAATTGATAAACATATGAAATAGGCTTTACCTATAGAATTAACATTAATTTCCTAGTTAGTTTCTATATTAAGAATCGAAATAGTAGCATGTTGAACTATAATGCGTAGAATCATATATAGACTATCTTTTACAATTTACACGCTTTCAAATTAAATAACATACTCGTATATTGTGTCGGTATTTATGATATTCGAAAGAAATGCTTTTTGACAAGTCCCTGCCATGGCCATGAAACGATGAAGATGAAAAGTAAAACTATGACGAAAACAAGTTAGGAAGTCCTTCATATGCAATATTTTGAAATATAATGAAAACTATAAGTAAAACTATGGTTAAAAGAAAGTACTACTATTTTGTAAATTAGCTTGAGGTGGAATAGATATAGTTTTTGTTACCAATTGTGTAGTCTCAAAGCACAGAGTAAAACATGAATAACAGGGTTATATATTTGGATTAAAAAAATAATTCAATCTAAAAAATAATTATAAAGATCAAATAACTTAGCTTTTTTATTAGTAAATGTTATTCTTCCAATCCTAAATATAAGACCCATTTTATAATATAATTTACGTTGCAAAATATATTTTACATTTAGAATCGAATGAGTAAATGATTAAAATTTGCTTACAGAATCAAAGAAGGAGGAGTATTGAGTTATATAATATCATTCTTATTTGAAACATTTTTTACGGAGAATAGCCAAAAAAAAACCGTGAAAATAAAAAAAATTACACATAGGAACCTGTTACAATATTAATATTAGTTTTGATAACAATATATAATTAAATAATAATTTTGTGAATGAGTTCTTATATGTAGTTTTTTAATTTCCAGGACTTTTTTTGGTGATTTTTCCATTTTTTTTATTCTTTATTATTCATTCTAACATGCTAAACTCACAATAAATGAATCAAGATGAGGTATACAAGAATACTATATGTAAGTTTTATACTGCCTTGGCTCTTTAATATAAGATTCAATTGATTAATTTGAATAGAGTAAGCAAGTAACTAAATTACTTTAAACTATTTATATTTATTTTTTTTCCAAACTAATTTGTCTTATTTATAAATTGATATATAATCCAATGATCTATATGAGTATTTTGGAAAGATTACATATCACATGCTATAATTAATTAATTTGGTGATTTTTTAAATATCTCCAAATTAATTAATTGGATATTATATTAAGCATCCGAGGGAATATTTTACTGATGATGGAATTACAAGATTCTGTGAATATTATATTACTTTATGGGCAGCACTGCCGCACCAACTATTGACAAATAAGACACATAAAATGAAATATACAGGCCAACTAATAGCGTATGCAAAAGGTGATAATTTTTGGCACAGTTTTATTTTGTAGTAACAGAACATTAATGAAAAGATGTTATATTAAGGGAAAATGACATAAAAAGAAGTTAAAAATTACAATATTCTAATTTAGGCATTTAAAACTTCAAAATCCCATGAAAGGAAGTAATACTTGATATGGTATTTTGCAAAGTTAAATGACAAAAATGCCTTTGTATTAAAATGTTTATTAATAAGTTATAAACTGACAATGATAAGTGTTAGATAGCGAACAACAAGAAATGTACTGACAATGACAAGTTCTTTATTAACAATTTGGCAATGACAAGTGTTGAATAGTTGATGACAAAAAATATATTGGTAATGATAAGTTTGATGACTTTTTTTTTTAAAGAAAATTGATATAAGGATATTTTAGTCATTTGATTACATTTGCAAAATACCAAATCAGACACCAGTTTCTCCTTTGGGTTTTTGAAGTCTTAAGTGCCTAAACTAAAATATTGCAATTTTTAACTTCTTTTTATATCATTTTTTATTATATTGGAAAAATCAGAAAAAAAGACCTTGAAGATAGAAAAATCATAAATAGGTACCCATTACAATATTAGTATAGATTTTAACAATAATTGATAAATAAAGGACAATAATTTTTGTTAATGGGTTCCTATATAAAATTTTTTAATTTTTAAGGTTTCTTTTGCGATTTTCCCTTAATGTTTGCTACTTTAGCATTTAATAATAACCTAATAACACAATAAGGTGCGAACTCCACGACAACTATTTCAAGGTTTATTTGCTTTACCATTTTTCATGGCAGACTCACACTTCCACCCATGCCACCTCAATAGCCTCCTCCGTTTCTAGATACCCTGCTTCACTAACCACCTCCTCCGCCCCCACCACCCCCGCTGCCACCTCCTCCACCACCCCCACCCCCCCCCCCCACCACCCATGCCGTTCCAACCGCCACCTCCCCCACCGCCGCCCCCCCACCCATGCTGTTCCAACCTCCACCGCCGCCCCCACCACCTCCCCCACCGCCACCTCCTCCTCCGTACCTTGTCCCTGGGCCATAGCCATCATTACCACCTCTATATCCGTTCCCTCTGCCTTCCATTCTTCCACCATCACCGTCACCATCATAATCTCTGTCTCCGCGACCACCATCGTAACCGTCACCATCACCATCACGACTGCCACCTCTATATCCTCCTCTTGACATTCCTCCTCCATTTCTGCCTTCGTATCCTCTCCCTTCATCACCCCCGCCACCATAATCTCCACCATCGCGACCGCCACCTTCATAGCTACCGCCACCAAACCACCATCCCGAGAAAAACGAATCAGGCCGTCTCACATCGTCCAAATCTTTTCCCCTCCTATAATAACTTCGTCCATCTACATTTCCTAGGGCTAAGCAAAGCCCCAGAAAAATCACACAAATGAACTTGCTCTCCATCATCTCACAGCGTTAATATAAAACTATGGAGCTTTCCGACTACCTCGTACCCACAAATTAAGTCAGTACAAGAGTCTTCCATTTTCTTCCATGCATGCATGAACTTAAATAGGACCGCAGCACAAGAAATATAATAAGTACAGATGGAAGGGTTAGGAGAAATGGGTCATTGCAGTGTTATTACACGGTCCCATTCCTCTGCATATAATTCTTTCATATGTAATATCGTCACGCCATTAGTGTGGGTGGATTTATATATTTATGTTTCTACGTCGTACACACGCACCTTTCTGGCTGCCATTTAACGAGGGACCATCACCCTCGCTGCAACTTTAGAATAGCTTCCCATAGAAACTTTTAACTTTTTTTTAATATTTACAAATTTGTTATCCGAAGGTTTTTTTTGTTTAGAATGATTTATAAATAATTTTTTAACGATAATTTATGAAATACAAAGTAAATATGTGAGAGAAATTTTTATATATTTAAACATACTTATTGATTATAAATTCAAACAAGCCTTGAGTACACGAGTGTAATGCAAATTTAATGAGTTTTTCCAAACACTTCATCTTAAAAGTAGTATTCCTCCAGTCCTTAATATATGACTTAATTAGAAAGTTGATCTTGATCCTAATATAGGATTCATTTCTCATATTTATCAATTCTTTCTTAAATTACCCCTATTAAATAATTAAATACCACAATAATACTTGTTACTCATTAATAATACACCTATATATTTTATAAAGTGAGTGCGTACTTATTACTCATTAATTCTACACATATATCAATTTTACCCTTTTATATTTTTAATTGAAATGTTAGTTTTTAAAGAAGTTTTAACTAAATATTTTGGGAAACATACACCATATTTATGATTATTACCTAATTTAACTAAATTTTTTATTTTAATCAAATAGTTAAATAAATTCTATATTAAAAATAAGAGAAGTATGATGTTGCTGCTCAAGCATTAACAATGGAAATGGATAGTTAGGTTGTGTTTGGATGAAACCAAACCATGGTTTGGAGAATAGCTTCTGGAGAATAGATTCTGAAAAAATAGATTTTGGGAAGAATAGATTTTGTGAAAAAGTGATTTGAGAAGTGTGAGTGTTTGGATAATTGTTATTAAAAGTACTTTTATATATACAATTGGCATAAATTAATATGATATTATAGAAAAAATATATTTTATGATATATTTTAATTGAAGGAATAAAATGTTAATAATATATTTTTATTACATATATTAATAATATAAGATAATATAATTAATAAATAATTAATTGTATATATATTATAAGATATAAGATTAATATGTTTATAAAAAATATAACAAGATATATATCCTATAGGCTCTCACACTCTCCATTTTTCCTCCAAAAGTAAAAAATTTCTGCTTTTTCCAAAATCATGGTTTTGAACTCAAACCATGGTTTTGATTTTTTTAAGGGTGTTTGGCTAACATTTTTCCCAAACCATGGTTTGGGTCCTAAACCCATGGTTTGGGGTGCTTGCCAAACACACCCGAAAAGGAAGGCAACAGGCCAGCCATATACTTCTGAACAGAATTTGTGAACAGCGCAAGCAAACAAAAATGGAGCAATGGCGGGCCCCCGCGGCCAGACGCCCTCCTGCTATTGTTAAATGTCCGACCTTATTGTGGGGCCCGTGACTGGTGACGGTCATGCCACGTCATCATCTCCTATGTTCTGGTTTTCACTGATCTTGGGAATTGCCACTGGTCCTTTGATCGGTTGATCCCTCCAAGGGATGGTTCTTCCATGGAAGTGTGTCCCTTTTGCCATCCTACACTTACTCCGATGGATTAAATTACTTATTTATAAAAATTTGTTTCTCTTTTTGAAAACTGTAAACTGATGAATAAATAATAAATATGGATATATTTTGTAGTATAAATTATATTACAAAATAGGTATTATATTTAAAATTAGAAGAAAAGTATTAGTTAAATCAATGTTCATTAGAAGAATAATCAACTCTTCCAAAAGGTGATTAACGTTAAACTTTTAGACTACACAGACATGATGAAGTGAAGATCTATGTTAAATTTTTGTTTTTTTTTCTTTTCTTCTGTAGAGAACCTGTGTAATCCCAAGAGTTTGGAATTGGCTCGCCCTTAATTTTTGAAAGTTTCATTATTTTGTTCTTCTTTCTTCATAAATTTTCAATTCATTTTTACATTTCAGGTAAAAAAAAAATTTACATGTAGTATTTTTTTTCCCCCTTGCTCTTCTTTGTTTTTTTTATGTACTTTTTTGGTGGCCCAAAAATGGGGCCTACGCCAGGGCCCCAAGTTTAAAGGCGTCATTATGATGGCACATAGATGAGCTTTTTGGCCACTGTCAGGGTTTGAAAAGTCTTTGTTGACCCAAGAAGAAAGGGTCTGAAAATTTCTCTTCTGCTGTGAATTTATCATAGCATTAACTGACAACAACAATATTATTTAAAAAAACTATTTCAAGAATATTCATAATCTCTTTAAAATACTATTTTTATAATTTCATTTTATATTTAATGGCATAATGCCTCGATACTTCTAAATGGATAGTTGTCTAATATTTACTCTATATAACCTTCAAAAGTTCCTTCTTCTTTTTTTTTTGCGTAATTGTAAATGTTGAAATAATTGTTAAGGTTTGAGACCTATAAATGGGCCACATGCAGATCAAATACATGGGAGTGGTCCCAAAAAAAAAGGGTCCCCGTTAGGTTCCAGCAGGCAGCAAGTAGAACTGTAGAAGGCAGTTGGCTGTAATGCTGCATGTGCCCGGATGGCATATGCCGGGATCGAATTTAATTAGGACTAGCTTTTTCAAAAATGTTTTGGGCTTTTACATGGACTCTAACTCGAAACTTTATGTTTAAATGGGCAAAACTTCACAAGATAATAAATCAAGGTTTAAATTCTTATATCAAGGAGATTAGGTCTGGTAAAAGAAGTTATTCCTTCACAACGTGGTAAATCAAGATTCAAATGCCCACATTTAATGACTGACAGTACCTCGAATAGGATTGCTTCCAATAGAAAGATACCTATACTTTAGTAAAAAAAAAAGTTTGAATTCTTATTGGGAGAGATGCTCACATTTAGTGCTCAATAATATTTTGAATATGATTGTTTTTAATAGAATGATACCTATATTTTAACGGAAAAAAAAGGCCAAAACTTGTTCACTAAGACCAACACCTAATGTTAATAGCATATTGTTTTTGTAAATATGCCAAGGGCATTATTGTATCTATCTTTTTCCCTGACATGATGTTGTATCTAGTTGCTGATTGTTTTATAAAGATTAGATGCAATAAATTAAAAAAAACAGAGTAATGTAAAATTAAAGTATAATTACTTTTTAACTGCTTTTTTGATATTTAAAAACATTTAAGAAAGATAAAAATAAAAAGGGGATAGTTTTTTTTTTTGTGCTTAAATTTGAGATGGTTTTGTTTGAAGATCCTGACCTCTTGAGGCTTCTAAGGGGAGATAATTGTGTTATTTGAAGGTCTGATTTTTAAGTTCAAAGGAATCATTAAAAAGTAGACAAGTATTGACGAAGGAATGGAGGAAGAAGGCATATATTATTGATGGCTTAATCGCTACACAATTTGAGAATATTTGAGTCATTGTGTTTGGCATATGGCTCAAACAAGATAAAAGCTCAATATTTTCGCCCATTTAAAAACTATATGCAGGAGAATGAGAAAGAATATATTTTGAAGAATATGGATGATACTGCCATATCAGTTGAAGGCTGACCACCATCTAGGCATTATTTGTCGGAAAAATCATTACAAGATCTCAAGAAAAATATATAATTATAAGAAGTCTCAAGAAAATAAAATGCAATACAAAAAAACAAAGCCAATGCCAGATAAGTCCGCACGAGCCTAGCTTGTGGAGAAAGATGGAGAATGACATATGACCCGAAAACAATAAAAACAACTACCATACCTCTAACACTAAATATAAGATTTAGTTTGTAATGTACTAAATCCTATATTTAGGATCGCAAGTAGTATACATTATGTTATGTCAAGTTACAATAATGCCCATGGGTCATATGTGTATAACTCAGTCCCTCAAACTTCACCTTTTTAGCTTTCACAGACGAACTAGAGCTCCGACAAATTCCATGATGATCGATGAGTTCAGGGAAGAAGAAGAGAACATTGTCACTCTTTTTGTTCTTTTCATCTTTCTCATTTATTACTCATTAAGGGCAATCTTGTCTTTCTTCCCTCACCCTTCTTTACTCTCAAGTAGGGGTGGAAACATGCCAGGCCAGGTCAAGCCTTACCCTTAACAGGCCCCACTTGTGGTGAGGCCTGTTCCTGTGGCCTGTGAAAAGTTTTTTGTTCGGTCTGAGCCTGGCCTGTGGCCTGTTAAGATGCCTGTTTTTTTTAACAAATTTCAAACATATATAAATCAATTCAAAATTATAATAATTCAATCCAACTTATTTAAAATACAAACAGAAAATATGAAATTATCAAATTAACACAATTTGTAAAACATGTTCCTTTAGACCAAAAAAAAAATCGAATATGAAACGTTATTAGAAAACATAATTTCACCCTGGTATAAAAATAACACTTCATTCCATCTCTAGTATAAAAATTAGTTGATGACTAGATCTAGTTTAAAATATGAAACATCCTTAATCCCTTTTATATTCTAAATTTATCATTTGTTCAAACTAATTTACTAACAAAATGATATTTGATCTTGTTGTTACACATGGTTGTTTAAAAAAAATGTTACATTTATTATAATTTAAATTAATTGAGCAACTATTATAATAAGAATTAGATTGAGCACACATATATACAGTTTAAAACATAATAGATCAATTATATATACATATATATATATTCTATGTAAGATTAACATGAAAAGCATGGATCAAGTAAATTAATGATGCTTTTTTTTTAATGTACTTATGTTTTCTTTCTCTGTTTAAATGTGTCATTATATATACATCAATTATTTTTATTATAGAGAATGGAAATGAAATGAAACGTGCAATGAGTTTTGAATAACACGTTTATGTGGGTGGAGTTTTTTCAATTAACCAATCAAAATAGGAGATTTTCTCTTGTTCATTTACAATTTTAACCTAAAAAAAAAAGGATAACAGGCCCAGGCCGCCTGACAGGCTAACAGGCTTACTATCAGGCATGAGCCTGGCTTGATAAAGTAAACAGGCCTTTTTACAGGCCTGAGCCTATTCTGATATCTAAATAGGCCAGGTCACAGACCCCTGATAGGCCGCCTGACCTATTTCCATCCCTACTCTCAAGGACCTCGGACTTTTTTCAAATTTTAAGGAATATGGGTAATAAATTTTCCACAAACATCAGAAAGAGCAAGGGCCTGAGATCTAGTTCATTGATATTTGAGTCAATTTAGGCCCACGTTTGACTAGTTTCAAGGCCAGATCTTAATGGGCCCATTTGGGATCACTCCACACCGTTTCGACCCATAATCAGGGATCATTGGATTCATCCTGTGCCACAAGTCGCGGTTATCTCTCCTTCGCACGCCTCGTCTAGTTCGGTATCCCACCCAAAACCCTAACGATTTCGCGTTCTATTCATCCTTCGTCTTTTCCAACATTCTTTTCTTCTTCGAATGGTGAATTTTGCTTAGCGAGTTAGTTTCTCTTTAGCTTCTTAAATTCCTTGTTTCCCCTCAATTTTCAGAAAATATTCAATTGCGATTCTGAAAAATTGCTTATCTGTTCCTTTATTAGCATACATGGACAATATCGTGGAAGATGATGCAACGTACCTTCGAAAGCCCTACGCTTCAAGCCGTCCTAACTATTCCCATCGCCAAGAGCACTTGGTTCGCGCCGCCCCATATCGTCGTCCAGTGATTAGTCGATACGACGAGGACGGTGATGATGAAGAAATGGATGAATATGATGTAGGGAATGACCTGGAGGACGGCGATGGTGAAGGGGAAAATGGTTATTGTATGAATATTGATAGCGAAGACGAGTGTGAGAAAAACCCGAAGAAAAGGAAATTGCGGAATCCGTCTGTTTCGAACTATGAGTTGGTACCTCATGGGAAGCTTTCGCATGGGAATCGAAGCCCAACAGATGAATGGACGGAGCATGCGACGTTTGTTTTGCTAGAGGTTTGGGGGGACAAATTTCTTCAACTTGGGAGAAAGAGCTTAAGGTCTGAGGATTGGCATGATGTGGCCGAGAAGTTTTCGGAGGAGCTGAAGATGGAGAGGACCGTGGCACAGTGTAGGAGCATGTTGGATAAACTGAAAAGAAGGTACAAGAAAGAGAAAGCGAAAATGGATGAAATGGGGTGAGTTCTAGTAAATGGGCTTATTTTAAGAAGATGGATATGTTAATGGCTTCATCAGCGAGGCAAGAATATGGACTGTCCTGTGGAATGGACTCTGGGGAGTATGTTTTCATGAATACAAGGGTTTATTTAGATAGATCGAATGGGCTGGATGAGATGAGAGATAGCCCTGGGGAGTCAGAGACGTCTGAAGATGATTCGGATGGGCTTCCACCCAGGAGGACTAGGATTGGAGACAATGATAATGGAGAAGAGTCTTCCTTTAGGGAATTGGCTGATTCTATTCAGAAGTTTGGGAAAATATATGAGAAGATTGAGAATCGTAAGAGGCGGCAGATGATGGAGTTGGAGAAGATGAGATTGGATTTTAATAGGGAGTTAGAACTGCAGAAGAAGCAGATTCTGGAAAGAGCTCAGGCCGAAATTGCAAGCTTGCAAGAAGGAGGTGAGGAGGATTCCGAGACATCTACAGAGAATGGCAGTGAATGATGTAGGTGGGTTGCTGTTATCCTGCTTATATTTTCAATTGCTTGTTGAACGTGGATACTTTTGCATCATTTGCCTTGTTGCTTTTGATTCATTATGCTGACCAGTGTAATTATGTTACTTGGAAGGGCTACGTCTACATCATCTTTCCGCGAAAAATGCTGAATGAAAAAAGATTATTGAGTCTATTTGTTCCTTCTTAGTACTTAAAACCGAGACATTGATTATGTTACATTTTGGCACGCTTGTATTGATTACATGTTTAATCTTTCAGTATTATTTCAATTATGGCGCACAAGGCATTCGCTTAAATACAATACTCGTTATGTCATGAAGATTTGGTTGGTTGTGGACAAAGTACAGTGGCTTTGTATAATCCTAGTGGGATAACGCTTCTTCTTGTTCTTGTTGGGGAGACTGTGTACTCGCTACCAGGAATTTTACTTGGATGAGTGGTTAGAATGTTGAAATGGTGTTCTATATTCACGATATCGAGTGGCATACAAGTCCCAGAACCAGACTGGTCTGGTCGACCAAAAAAACACATTTTAAGACTACTCAGAAGGGAAAGTTCCTAACTTTGTAAGGTGGATAGCGCATTCTTCTTACATTGTTTGGGATATGTAAAATATTCTACTAAAATAGAAGGCATGCAGAGCGTGTATCTTTCTTTGCCTTGCTTGCTATGCTCTAAACTTCCTTGTAAGATGATAATTTGATCTTAAAATGAGAAAAGTTTTGTGAGTAAGTTCATTCTTAGGGAAGCGTATCACTTTAAACTAGTTTGCCAGTTCTAAGTATCACACAAGAGGTGGTTGGCTAATAATATCTTAAAGATAGACATCTTTGCCTTATCTCAATCTGCTGCCTTTTTTATTTCCTGTTTGTCAACATTATAAGAGATCCTTGTTTGGATTCAATGATGGGCCTTTTCTCATAGCTACTTACATGTATGATTTCGAAGTGCAAATGGTGCTGGTTTTCTGGCATTTCTTTCGTCTTACTTTGTCTTAGGAGTTGGAATCAGGGCAAAGGTGGTATATGGTTTAGTGCAAACATCATTGAAGGAAAAGACCGTCTTCAAGTGAAAGTGTGGGTGTGATCTACGAGGTTTAACCATCTGTATTTATTCCTACGATTAGGACATTGTTTAAACTGTTTAATAGTTTTGTACTGTTACAAGGAAGGGGTAGCTCTGATTTTTTGGTCGTGTTGTGATCATCGTTACCCATTCCAGCCAGATGCTTGGTTTATCCTGTTGTCAAGAAATTGGTAGCTTAATGCTCATCATTTGCCAAAAGTTACATGCAACGCCCCTGAATTTTGATGTAAATTCCCCGCAAACCCAAAAAAAAGAAAAAAGAAATGTTAGACTCCACTTAGAATTGCTTCTCATTTGGTCTACTGGAGGGACAAATCTCTCTCTGAACTATGCTTATTCCTTTTGGATTTTGGATCTTGCGTTTGTTCAATGCGAAACAGTGAATATTTTCTTGGATTTAAAATGTAGGGAAAATTACAATTAGGTCTCATCCAAGGAAATTAAATACAAAAAAATCCTTGGAAATCATGAAATTATTCTTAAGTTCAAATGAATCCTATTGTAAAAAATTTTATTTGTTTAATTACTTTTTTTTTTTAAGTTTGTATTGACAACTGAAAGAATAATGGTTGACAACTTGAGATACAAGTATTGACAACTTATGCATTATATTTTATGATATGCTAAGAAAATGTGTTGTCAATATTTGCCGTGACAGTTGTCAATTCTTGCATTTTAAGTTATCAATGATTGTTCTTTTAGTTGTCAATGCAAACTTAAAAAAATAATAAGGGTAATTTGGTAATTAAACAAATAAAATTTATTGTAAAAAATTTTCTTGGGACTTCAGAATAATTTTATGATTTTAAAAGATTTTTTTGTATTTAATTCTTTTAGGTGGGATTTAATTGTAATTTTCTTAAAATGTACCTTTCTTTTGTTCACATCGTCCGCGATCATTCTGCCATGGATCAGCCCCGTTGATGAATCGCCTATTACATTTGCAACAAGTCTTTCGATCTAGTACGGTTCTTGGAGGGACTAAAACGGTATGGGGGAAGACAAGGGAATAGTGCTAGCATATTCAATTTCATTTCCAATTCTTAGAGTTGGAAGATATTTATTTATTTTTTGAAACATTTATAAACTTCTAAAGACAATAAATAGGAAAAATGTAAAATTTATAAACTGGCATCGAGTATCATATATCACAGATCCATCTCAAAACATCTATTTTAATACCATAAAAAATAAAAATAAAAACAAAAACAGGAAAAAGAAAAAAAAAACCAAGCTGCCCATTTTTTTCCTTACCAACGCTTCCAAAAATTGTGGTTATAACTGGGGGTCCTCAACTGCGTCGGCCGCAGGATAAATATAAAATAATTAGAAGTTATGGTTATTTAAATTATACAAAGATGATTTTTATTATTGTATATATGGTAATAAGCTTTTTCATGTATTAATCATTTTCATGTTGAGAAATCAAAATGGGCGCATGAGGCTACACAAAACTGTGATTCCACGCTGTTAATGCCGAAGCCAATTGCTAGCACCAACAGTAATTTCTAGTGCATCACAAAATTCTGTCATTATATACTGACCATTTTGTTTTTTAATTTAGAAACAGACACCATCGACATAAGATTATAAGCAAGAATGATACGAGATTAGAAGTTTTCATACAGTAGATTACATCGTTGTAAAACTGTTTAGGAGACATGAGTGGGAAAAATGTAAGTACTCGTATCATTGCGTGCTACAACTTACAAGGATATAAAGATATCTTATCGATGATTTCCACCCAGGAGATATTTCAAGCCATCTCTTCCAAACAGCCTGATGCTTGAAAGAAGCCAAGCCTCTTCTTAAAAATAAATGTGTTGACCACCTAAGACACTATAATATAACACTCAACCCTATGGACTTTCTACTCTAAATAATCTGCTCCTTGTTCCTACTTCCTAGTTTCCTGATCTAAGCGAAGTCTTTAGCTCACACCACGTACAAAACAAAGAATCGAAGGCATCTTCATCGAAAGTCTCGGAATCTTTTATTCTGGATATAGACACCAAGGTCTTCAACCACTCTTCATGAAGAGTTGAGAACTCTGATCTCTGTTCGCTTGACTGAAAACTTCTTCCAATTGATTTCTTCATCTGTTGGCTAGCCTTTGAAGCAACATTCACTGTCTTTTCTGGGATCCCAGCCATGAGAGCCACCTGCAATCCATAGCTCTCTGGACACGCTCCAGAGGCAAGCCGATACAGGAAGACTGGCTCCTTTCGACGCTTGGAATGGCCATCAGATTCTGACTCAAAAGCACAGGCCATGTGCTGCAGTATAACATGTGGATGAGAGGCAAACTCTTTTGTGAGTGGATGGTAGTGCGTGGCAAATAGTAAGCGGCAGTTGACTTTTTCCACCAGATGGCGGAATACCTGGAGAAGAATGAAAATGATTCACTATTTAGTCATGCGTTGAAGCATTGACAAGAACAATAAAATCTTTAACCGAGCCTTAAGCTTACAGGTAAACATAGAATAGGAACATTTAAGGAATTGAATCGGAGATTCCAGCAAAAGACGATGCAGGCAGTTAAAAGAAGCAACTTACTGAATATGCTATTGCATAGCCATCGAAAGTACTAGTTCCTCGCCCCAGTTCGTCGAGAATGACCAGAGAATCTTGAGTAGCATTCTGAAGAACTTGTGCAGTTTCTGTGCACTCAATGAAGAAGGTGCCTGCAAAAAAGTGAACTTTGTTATTGGCAATCCTTCGAGCATAGAGACAAACAGTAGCTGCGCACATGGAAGCATCTAAATATCAGATTTCAATAATTCCCAAGTCCTAAATGGTTTGATTCATTTAGAAATCCAGCTTGCAGAAATTTGATGTGTTTAGGAAGAGAAATATCCTCTGCATACCTCATTTACATGCATGCCAATGGCCATGCAATCATATTGTCTGTCCTTTGATGTCCATGGGCATGTCATAATTTGACCATGAAAAAGTAAGTTTCACCCTCTAATATACATTGGGTTCTAAACAATCATTTTTAATGAGTTAAATACATATATCATAACCCGTTAAAATTATATAGGCATCTCCTTTATTTTGAAGACATAAAACTTAATCTAATCATAGATTTTTAAACCAAATCCCCTCATAACATGTAAGAACGCATTTTAGTTTTTTCTTTAATTTGCATTTGGGTTAATGAATCAAAATTTAAATTGAACTAGTCTAATGCAACTTGTTTTCTTATGAGGAGATCTACTTATATCAAAACGGATGAAAGATACCATGCAATTTGATACAATAGTCTACTTATATTTTAGATTATGCTCGAGAAAGCAGAGCTTCTTAATTAGCCACGTAAGTTATATTCACAAGTTTTGAACATCATATTTGGCGCTAGCAAGTCCTATCCAAACTAGCAAGCAATCCACATATGAAAATTCTTAAGGATATTCCCCCAGAAATGACACGTTCAGGCTACCAGTTAATTATTGTTAGGTGTTCCATTCCAAAAGCCAGTGGACAATGTTGTGTTAGAAATATCAGCTCACAGCTAGTTGGGAAAATTTTCGCTGCAGTGAAGTAACTAGCAATTGCATGATAGAAATAATCACTTTATTGATAAAGCACACTTTTATGCTGAAGAATACATACTCTCGCCGGCCATGATTCTATCAGTGGCTCCAAGCCTTGTGAAGATAATATCCACAACTGAGAGATCGCAGTTTTCACAAGGCACGTAACAGCCTAGCTGCAAAGACATCAGAGACACATCTATCATAAAAAAGAAACAAACTGGACATCATAATATGTCACGCAGTGCGATATGGTAAATGAATGAAATGTAACATGTTCCCTTGAGGCTTGATCATACCAAATCAACAACCCAAAATCTCTTGAAAAGGTTATGACCTACTGTTTATAATTTTCTGGAACATTTTTAACTTTCATCAGGGGAAAAGTATCTTAAATTTCAGTACTTTGTATCCAACACTAACGAGGGTAGCATGTTCTACAGATTGAAGTAGTCACCCATCATGCTTGTTAGAATTAAAAGAATAAAATGAACCAGAACCTGGGCCATAATAACAGCTAGACAGGTGGCACGCAAAAGTGTTGATTTTCCACCCATGTTTGGTCCAGTCAGCAGCAATGTATGAGGATGATGGGCACCCGTATTCTCACCAAGATTTATGTCATTGGGGACAGGCAAACTTCCATGCTCTCCAAGGGCAAATGGATGCCATAGTCCCTTCATTTCAAGCACAGGTCCCACATAATCTTGACTTGTGCTTTTAGATGAAGACAACATGACAGGCCGGCACATGGTTCCACATGACATGCTTGAAGTGACGGCAAAAGATCTAAGTACATCTATGCAATTGATGGCATGAACAACTTCAAACCATTCGGTAGCTTTCTCCATAAACACTTCCGTGAGTGTAGCAAGTATTTCAGCATCTGCATCTGTTACCTCGTGATTCTGGCATCAAAGAGAAAAAAAAAATCAGACGATTACACATTAGCAGAACATTCTGCACATTAAATAAATTGCCTTAAGGAACATGAACGACTGCAGAATATAACAATTAAAATCTCCATTGTGTTACATCCATCGAGTCAGTTGACAGTTGCCAACTCCATACAGAAGAAACAAAACAGTTCAAATCATTTATTAAATCAAAATGTACGAAGAACATAATATGTGGAGCAAGCTCCTGTCCTTGGCAATCGATACCAAATGAGGAAGAAAAATACCTGGTAATTGGGGAAGTCACTTTCTATAGCAGCTTCAAATTGAGTAAGAAATTGATCAAGCCCACAGCCACCTGTCAGAACTGGAACTTTGAAAACTTTTGTAAAGGATGACATTAGAGGTCTCTCGTTCTGTAGAAGCAATAATAAATTCAAACCAGTTCGAAGGCCTTTTACAAGTGACCCAAACACTTTTACCTGTAACAAACTTCACATTCATTAAAGAGCACTAAAAATATATACATTACAGACTATGAATACATCAGAAACATATAATGAAACAGAAGAAAGTTTGTTCATCTTCAATATGAATAGGACGCATTTACAAGGGAGGAGAGCTCATATTTATAGGCTCAAGGCATAAAAGAATTTACAATAGCGCCATCCACCAAAAAAATAAGAAAAATTCGCTTCTAAAACAGACATTCAACTTATCACACATAATGGACTGAAAATCAGGGCAGCAAAATTATAACAAAACCTTTCTCAACACATCAATAGGTTTACTTTAAAACATCAGAGAAACAGAAAGAGACGTGGCATAAAGAAATGAGACCATAGAAGCTAGGGGGACAAGTCTGATCTTAATAAAGTAATGATAACTAAGATAATAGTGCAGAATTGAAAGGGGAAAGAGGTATAGCCGAACATGTGAGCACCGAAGAGTCCTTCAAATTTCAGAGTAAGAAATGTTTCACAAACAAAAAACTGCAGCAGAACTGACCCTTTGCTTCAATATTTTCCGGCGGAACATTGGCAGTAGTAGAGGACCTGATGACTGAAGGGTAATCTTGATTCGGCCAAGCAGTCGTTCCAAATCTGGTAGCTTGCGAAGATGTTGAGTAATGAGTGACACAATCTCAGGCCGTGACACTAGACCATCCACCACGTCTAGCCTGTTGTTTATCCCATCAACATCTTTTAGAGGATGGCAGATCCAACTCCTTAGAACCCGCTTTCCAGATGAGGTTACACAATTATCAAGATATTTATATAATGTACCTGAAGCTCAAGCAGATAAACTTTAGGATTGCATACTGAGTTGTTCAAAAATACGTAGAATATATCCCGATCCTTAGTAAAAAAGAGAAATGCTAGGACTTGCCTGAGACACCACCATCAGCATTATTACTAAATATCTCAAGGTTGACCAATGTCTGTCCGTCCATTTTGAGGCAGCCCCTATAAACTTGGTATGGATATATATCCCCATTCTGTAGGACATCTTCTAACTGAAATTAAAGTAGAACTGATCATCATTATATACAAGCTATATGTGAGTTCCATTAGTATAGTAACTCTAAATGGCATAATATCAAGTATACCATCAATCTCGTGAGATGATTAATCAATCCGCCAAGAGCACAGGCGGTGGTTTCAGGATGATTCACTTTGTTCAGTGCATGATCTAGTGAATTAGATGACCTCTTAAAGTATCCATTCAAGCGAACTAAATCAGTAACTTCAGGGGATATTAAGTCAGTGAGCGACTGCACTGGAGTCAGTTGTAGTGTCGTGGAACCTACAAGAGAAACAAAACCTGTAAACAAAATGCAATTGATTTTTTTTTAAAAAAAAAAAACTTATATACTTAACTTGGCATTGTGACAAACATTTTGCTCTAGAAAAATGGGTATAATGGTAAAAGCATTTAGAGGCGATCAGATGGAAAAGCTTCATGGAATCATCTAAAAAGCTTTAATATTAGGAGGCCAAGGAGTGAGTCATATTAATATCCCCAGTGCAATCCTTACACAAAATCCCTTTGAACTCAAAGCATGGAAAAAAAAAAAAACTCTGTTGAAACTTTCATTTTAATTTGAAACGTGAAGTGTCAAGGTTTGGATTCTCAATTGTTTAGTCAAAAAGTTTTGGATACTAATAATTACTCAAAAGAACCAACTATCTGAAAAGCTTAAGCCGTTAAGAGTCAGGCTGCTAATAAATCATGATAGAATCCGAACATTTAATACAAGCCTTGACTTTGCAAGGAGTCCAAAAGGTACACATCTCTGAGGCCGAGTTCATGGGCGGATAAATTAGAACGAACAAAAGTTAAAGCACAGCTAATTGCAGCTAGGAATTATGTATTCTCATTAACAAACCCAAGACACAATTGTCATAAGAAATATCAGGCATAGAAGATCCACTATCCAAGCAAAGTTGTGTTTTATATCACATACCACTTCCAGGGAATGCAAAGAATTGAAACAATCCCATTTAGAAATTCCATGTCTGTACACCCAACAATGCTTTGCATATCTTGTTATTGTATCTTTAAATCATCAATCGCAAAGAACGTGTCTCACCATTTAATGTGTATTTTTTAAGTGCTTTCTGAGCTTCTTTGGACAACCCTGCAACAAATCATGTTTCAACATTAAATCACTGTTTCATCAATTTTGGAGTCAAAGCTAGTTCAAGCCTAATGAGAACGGGGATAAAACTGTTCACCTTTTCTTTCATATATAACTTCCTTCGGTGACACCTGAAATCAAACTCTCAGAGATAAATTAGCTAATCATACAAAATTAAAACTGTTCACGCAAGCTTAGTGTCAAGAACAAGTACAGGAAGAACATACTTGCAACAATAAAGCCCCTAAAGCAGAACATGATGCATCGTCATCAATAGAACCAACCCAAAACTTAAGTGCAGCACAATCAACAAAGGCGAAGCCATACAGAACTGAACCATTATTCAGGTCGCTCCCCTGCAAAAAGTTTTCAGTGCCATAAAATGTGAGTACCTTGCATGATTCACAAGATAATTTTCCAGGAGGGGACAAATAATTTAGAAATAGGGAAAAACTGGGAATGGAGCAGAAGTCCAATGTATATAGACTATGGAAAAAAGGAAAAAAGTAGTTATCAAATTGTCACTTGATGGGCAGCCAAGTGGGATGGGAAACCCTTCCCTAAAAGCTAGCTATTAAGATGGAGAATCAACAGATTTAATTACCCCATAAAATATCCCATATAACTCAATGTGAGAATCAGGCATCCCATGCTACCTATACCTTAGCGTCAATCTATTGGGCCCCTATTGAGAGCAAAGTTCTGGTATCTAAACTCTACTACAGTTCCTTAACTAATTGAGGGGTACTCAAACGGCATGAAGAAAACTCCCCCAAAAGCTAGCTATTGTGGTGGAAGAACTACCTACTTAAATCTTCCAGAGTATCTCATACCATATGCGACTTGGTCTTTCAGTCCAACCAAAAAGAAAAATATTTCTTGAATGTTACCCATTTTTTAAATGTCAGGGGTCCTTTCTAACATCAATCCAAAACCATTCATTGCTATGGGTAAATATAAATCTTTGATGACTGAAATATATCAAGCCTCAATTCTGAAGATATAAACAAAAGCTGAACAGGTCTTTTTACCTAATTTCCATATACGTCATAATGTAAAAAAAAGGAGCATTTAGGAGAAACAAACTGAACCGTAGTTGGAAAATGTTCATCAAACACACAAGATAAATTAAAAAGTAAAAGCAAAACTTTTATTGAATCACTAATATATGTAATCTGGCAACGACATGAAAAGGAGAAATCAGCAGCAGCGTGAACCTCTTTTATCGCAAGAAGATGAACAGCATCAGGACCAATATTGTTATCCACCAAGGTTGATGGAGTGACAACCTGAACTAATTTCCTTGGAATAATCTGCAACAAAACAGTGAGTCATAACATGCAAAAGGAAATCCATGTCCAAGCAGTCACGTAGATACTTGATGAATCCAAAAGCATCAAGGATACATTATGAAGTCAGATCTGATTTCAACTCCAAGAGTTTGAATAATTGGGGTAAAAACAACTTTTAAATGATAACAGCAAGTTCAACTGTAACTGTCCTATTTGAATAAACTCACATTAGAACTTCAGAGTTGAAGATAAATAAACCCAGACCTGAGACAATGATAGTGGAAGGAGAAATGAAATAAAAGTACGAGACTAAGAGTATCGAAGCATCATTCATCATGCCAAGGGGCGTTGGTGATTACAGGTTATATAGGTTAGACTTTCAAGGAATTAACAAGCTGACCTCTGAATAGAAACAAAATTAGCATTCTATTATTTATTACGCACCCTTTTCCATCCTAAGGAAATCTCCCAAGTATACAGTAAAAATATAAATGAAGCATTTTATAGGAGCAAAAATATCACACGCAACTAGTTTGCAAAAAAATTGCATCAATTTATTGGAGACAATACCATTACATGCAAAGTAAAACTCACAGAGTTAAAGCCTTTGGCCTTTGCTTCTTCAGATGTCCCCAGTTGCTCCACTCTTCCTACCTTGTATCTTCACAATAAGGAAAGAAAAAAGTACAGTGAGTCCACAACCAAAAACAGTGTGGAATGTCAGAATTGACATCTAAAATGAGTGTCAGGGTTAGATTTATGTACACCTATCTGGGATTAGGAGAGATAACAAGTAGTAGACATAGTGTGATCTGATATGCATGCAGTGATTCGTTGTTAAATATGCTCAGACAACTACATAAATTAATTGTATTCATCCCAATGGCTTTAAAGAGCAGGAATTTTCAATGATCTGACAATAAAATTCCAACTCCATCCTTACCCACGAGCTACCAATTTCTGAACAGCATCATCAATCCCACTTTCAGAGATACCGACCTGAAGACACAATTATAAATCACTTGCTTTTCAAGATGGACAAATAACCAAAAAGGGTCGAGAAAAAAAGCAATCATTGAGTTAGAACAACCTGCCGACATTTTCCTACACCACTTAATGTCATCTTCCAGTCAAGTTCCTTATGACCAATTTCAGCATCCATTTCATAAAGCTCATAAAATTTACCCTGCAGATGACCATCAGTTGCGGTACAATATAATTTCAAATAATGAATTAAGTATCAAAAACGAAAACAAAAAAATAAATAAATAAACTTTGTGGTAGAATAGGCTTTTATATACTGATATTCAAAGTACTGAATTGACTAACCACTTTGAAGAATAGCACAATATCCATGTATTTACATTTGACACCCCAATACTGTTTCTGAGATGCTGACATTTTTTTCAAAACTTCTGGAGGTATATAAAGGGTTGTCCTGTCATATAGAGGATCATCAGGCTTCCTTCCATTAGCATCTCTGATACGAGGAGGATCCAGCCACTCAAACTTGCTAATCATATCTACTTCCTTTTTGGTCATATTCGGGGATGTTAAATCCTCCAAAAATTTGACTCTTTTGCTAGAATCTAGCAAGGAACTAAACTTAGACCCATCATCTCGGCATCGCTTTGCATGAGAGGCAAGAGGCCGCATCCCTGGGGTTTCTGGTCCAGGAACATCCTCATTATCTGCAACAGGGATGATGTCTTCCTGATCTGCCCTATTGGAAATTGCAACATTATCCTTTATTATAGGTTGAAAAGCTACTTCTTGTTTGTACTGTTCTTTAAGGTTTGTATTCGTACATCTTCCAGATGCTGGCGATGTTTTATTCAATATCTCAATGGCCGACTGGCTCCTGCAAAAATTTCAAATGACATTGTTTTACATGAAAACAAATGTGATGAGATGCAAAAGTATCACAATCATCAATATCAATATATATAATAAAAGTCTATAATAAGTTACACCATTTACAAATCATAAACAACGTAGTTTATTATTGAAATTCTATGCAACGCATGTGAAAATGTATGTTTAACATGGTCACAAAAATAAAATTCAGTAAAAATATATTTGAAAATCCGTTACTTTGCTTCAATTTAATCTACGTCGTGACATCAGTTTGTTGAAGCGCCCGCAACTCATCAACACGGACTTCTCATAAATTCTGAGCAACCAAAGAAATATCATCGTTGAAGATAGATGGTACATTAATGTCTCCTTTTGGAATTCAATTAAGATGAAAGTTATAGAATCTTTTCAGTTTTCAATCTCAGGATTACCATTTATTAAATGAATAAAACACGAATGCGATTTCGTTTTAAAGTTTTAAAAACTTGTCTAAACATTTCTGCTTCCCCGGAGATAATATGCATGGGCAAAAGGGGGGGGAAGGGACGATAAAGGAGGTTCAAATTGCATTTAACACTGTACAAATTCTTCCATTAGCGGGGAAAAACTATCTTAGGTAAAAATACATTAAAAATACCTCCGGGTAGCTTTTCCGCCATCATCGTCTCTTACAAATTTATGCATGATCCTCGAAAACGGAGTAGCGCCATTCCTTTTCTCATTTGAAGAGAAAGTGGACGGTAAAATCTGACGCGGCACCTTCTCTGGTGGCGTATCAGTTCCCCTGACTTCAGCAGATGAATCATTTGCCGGAAGTGACGCTGGTTGAGTGAAAGCGGCCGGAACATTGAGCTTCTCTTCCTTACCCGAAAATATCGGAGCTCCAGGGCCGCCGCCTAAGTGTCCGGTACCGGAATCAGAGTTCGCCGATGATGATTTTTGGAAGAATGAAAGTAAAGACCTCTGGCGATTCATCTTTTCGACGAGCAAGAAAGAAACAAAGAGTGCCCGAGGACGAAAAAGAGGAAGTTGTAAGTCGCAAAATTTTGGCGCCAAAAATGATTAGCGCGCCAAGCCCATTGAACGAAAATTGGCGAGCGAGCTAGTTTCACTCCACTCTTTTCCAGGGAGAGGCTTCCGGCTCTCAAGCAAAGAACCAATATGGGTTCAGATAATTTATCTTATATATTTACTTCATATATAAAGCAAACAAATCAATCAGATGTTAAAAAAAAAAAATCAAATCAAGAAATTGTTTGAATCAACTTTTGAACAAACAAATTTTTACTTACATAAAATTTATATCATATATTTATTTGGAAAAATAACAAAAAAATGACTGTTGAAATTTGAAATGACAAATAGGCATACGAATATATGAAATAACCAAATGGGCATAAAGTATCAATATGGAATTTTGATAATTCGGTAGAAAAACTAAAATACTCATGAACCTCTTTGAAGACATGAACAGGTAGTAACTCTTAATACGAAAGTTATAATTCACATTACAAATATTGTCATTTTCATTACAAGGGTAATGAAATTAGCTCCAAATACATGTTATTTGAGTTTGAAAGAAACGAGTTGTAAAACGGCAGTAGCGAAATGGTAACTCTCGTTACGAAAGTTGTAATTCACATTACAAATGTTGTCATTATCATTATCGAGGTAATGAAATTAGCTCCAAATACATGTTACTTGGATTTAAAATAAACGAGTTGCAAATGATAATAGTGAGATGGTAACTTTTATTAAAAAAGTTGTAATTCACATTATAAATGTTGTCATTATCATTACCAGGGTAGTAAAGTTGGTTCTAAATATATGTTATTTGGGTTTGAAAGAAACAAGTTACAAATGGCAATAGCGAGATAGTAACTCTCATTATGAAAATTGTAATTCACATTACAAATATTGTCATTATCATTACCGGGTAATGAAATTGGCTCCAAATACGTAGGGGTGAGTATTCGGTTTTTCGGTTCGGTTATCGGTAACAACTGAATTAACCGAATAGAGTAAATTTTAAACACTGAACCGAAACCAATTAACTGAACTAATCGAAACTGAACTAATCAAAAAATTTGGTTCAGTTAACCATTTAACTGAAATATATAAATATGAAAAATGATTTTAAATTAATAATAATAATAAAACACAATTACAATTATTAATTAATAAATATTTCATCATTCAATGTGATTTATTATAATAATATTCATTATAACCATATTTATTGAATATAAATATATTTAAAAAGTTCACATATACCCACATATATATATTTATTATAATAATATTTATTAAATATAAATATATAATATATTTATTTCGGTTATTCGGTTATAACCAAAATTTTTTTTACTAACCGAATACTGAATACCGAAACCAAATTGTTTAAAAAATAAAAATCGAATATATAACCGAAAACCGAAATAACCGAACCGAAAAACCGAAATTAAATTCGGTTCGATTCGGTTTTCGGTTACGATTTAGTTTTGCTCATCCCTACAAACACGTGTCAGGGGCGTTTTAGTCTTTCTACTGAATTGTCAAAATTCCATATTGATACCTCATGCCCATTTAGTCATTTCATATATTTGCATGTCTATTTTATCATTTCAAATTTCAACAGTCTTTTTTTTTTGTCATTTTTCCTATTTATTTTATATATAAAGCGAAATTAATTTTTCAGGACTAATTTGAACAGGCACCAATTCTTTGGTTTTAAAAAAAGAGTGCCAATCTGAAGTTCTCTAGACAATTTATGCACTTATTTGGGATAATATTTAAAAACATTTATAAACACATTTTATGTAAGTTAAAGCAAAACTACTTTCACATAAAAATTACTTATCAGTTATTCCAAACGGTTCCATGTCAAACAAATCAACCATAACATCATATTCTTTTTATAATATGAGGTTTCATTCAAATTTATTTTTATTCGATTAAATTAATATTCCTCTATATATATTTCAGAACAGTTAAAATAATAAAGTGATATATATAATTTACAAAAATAATTAAAATTAAGATCTCTACAAAAAAATGGATACAGTATCCTGGTCAGTTATTAATTAAATGAAATAAAGTCAGGGAAGAAGCAAAATACAAACTAGTTGTAAATGTTAAAATCCATTTATTTAGCTCATTTCTGTCTTGATTTATTTTTAATTTTTAATTCTTAATTCTTAATTCAACTGAATAATAATATAGTATAACACATATAAAAAGAATAAAAAAATATTCTTGAAAGAATGTTCGAACTAGGGGTGTGCATGAAGCCCAAATGCCCGCTAAGCCCGCCCAAGCCCGAAGAAAAATTGCCCAGCCCAGCCCGAAAAAAAGGAGCCCAAAAAAGAATGGGCATATTTGGGCTGGGCATTTCATGGGCAGGGCTGGGCATCGGGCAGGACATGCTGCCCTGCCCAGATTATATTTATATATATTATAATTTATAAAATAATATTAATATATTACATTTCTTTACTCTCAAAAAAAGTTATTCCCTCCTCTTTGTAATTTAATTTATTATTGTTACATATCTGTTAGTTTTCCGTCTTAGGGATCTAATTTTTTAAAAAAACAATAGTATCTTGCTTTTAACTTGTTCTTCATGAGCTTTATTGAGTACATCCTATTGTGTATTGCTGTTGTAAAGAAGTCTTTTAGTTTATATTTAATTTATATTTAGTTATTTTGTATTAATTTTTTATGAACAAATCATATGATAAAAAGAAGTCTTTTAGTTGTATGGACTACTAACTGCATTGTATCACATAATAAGTGTTTGCAAATTAAAAGTGGTTATATTAAATTATTATAAGATTATAAGATTTTTTTATTTATCTTTTTACAATTATTTCACCATATTTTTATATGGTCTATATTATTCCTTTTAACCCATTGCTTCAGTTTTAATATCTTTTTACAATCCTTTAGAAAACATTTAATTTTTGCCACTTGAATGGATAATCAAGCTTCTACTACATCGCCATCTCCAACCCTTAATGGAATATCTCAATGTGCTTCAACCCATCTTCAATTTTTCAAATGTTTTATTCTTTTCTCAACTTTTTGGAAATTGACGCAAACCGTTTGAATTTCAAGGCTTTAATTACAATCTTGAGAGTTGTTTTGTTCTAAATGGATTGTGAATATTATTTATTTAGATATTTGCTGAGACTTGTTTTAAATTATTTCTGGATAATTTCAATGTGTGAAAATGCAAAATTATGAAATGTAATTTTCAGTTATGGATGAAAGTTTTTTTACATGTGATATCGGCAGGTTATCACTATTTGGGCAACGAAGCCCGCCCTGCCCAGCCCGCCTATGCCCAGCCCAAAATGGTTAGGGCTTCTATGGGCAGGGCCGGGCAGCGGGCTGCAAAATGCAGCCCGTTCATATTTCGGGCCGGGCATCGGGCAGGGGTCCTGCCCTGCCCAGTCCTGCCCATGTGCACCCCTAGTTCGAACTTCGAACCCGGCCACTCGTAGTGTATAAAATTTATGAAAGGAAAAAATATTACAGCAACTGTATTATTTATAAATATTTTATATTTTATTTTAAAATTTTTTAATTGAAAAGTCAATAAAATCATGATTAATTAATTTTATTGAAGATAGAAATAAAAATTATAATTGATTAATTAATTAATAAAACCTCATTATATTTTTTATTGCCTATGAAATATTACTTCCAGTATTTAATGTAAGAGCTAATTTAAATAGATTAACAAAATTAGTTAATTTAATTATTTATAATAAATATGTGTTATCTTTTTTAAAATATTTTTATTAATCATGTGTATTAACTAAAATTACTATTTGATAAAATCTTTGACATGTGTAACTATTAAAAGGGATAAAAAGATAAAGTTGATTAAAATTTTATATTTAATATTAAATTGGTTTTTACATTAAGTCTCCGCTCCTCAACTCGAGTACCCTTTCTGACTGCTGAGTCAGAATCCACGCAAGCTTCATTACCGGTAGATGAATGCCATGTAATCATTTTCCGCCGGATCTCGAACCGAACCGAACCGAACCGATCCCATGAAAAACGGTACGTCCTCGAACGTTCCAGAGAAAACTCGGAGCGAAAATATCAAATACTCTCCTGAGAACGTTCCAGATACTCATCACCTATATAAACCTCTCCCATGCCGTTGTTTTCCAGCGTTGTTTGGTGATTCATCATCTTTATTTGAGCGCCATTTTTGTCATTTTTGTACATAATTGTTGTTCTTCTCGTTTAAGAATGCCAAGCCGATCAACGGGAACCATAACTCAAGACTGGGAACCGGTGGTTCTGCACAAGAACAAACCCAAGACCCAGGACCTGCGCAATCCGAAGGCCGTGAACCAGGCACTCCGGTCAGGAGCTGAAGTCCAGACGATCAAGAAGTTCGACGCGGGTTCGAATAAAAAGAATGCTCCGGTCGTCAACGCGAGGAAGCTGGATGAAGAAACCGAGCCGGCTGCTCTGCAGAAGTTAAGGACAGAGGTGAGGACAGCTATACAGAAGGCTAGGTTGGAGAAGAAGATGAGCCAGGCGGATCTTGCGAAGCAGATCAACGAGCGGCCACAGGTGGTGCAGGAGTACGAGAACGGAAAAGCGGTTCCGAATCAGGCCGTGCTGGCGAAGATGGAAAGAGTTCTGGGCGTGAAACTCAGGGGAAAGACAGGCAGCAAGTGAGGATTTAGGCTTCCAATTAAAGGAATTGTAGAATGATTTCCTATCATTTAGCTCTGTTTAGTTGATGTGATCTGGGAAAAGATAAAATCAGGATCATATGATCTTGCATGTGGGAAGAGATCGTGTGTAAATTGACTGTTTCGATTTAATTATAATGAAACCTTGATGTAGAAATTGTCTATAATCAAGAGCTGAATTAACAAACGATAGGCGCAAAAAGCACCTCAGGATTTCTTCAGACAGAGAGAATTCTGGAAACTCATTGAAGCTCGAGGTTGTAGAATGAGATAAATTCAGAGCCATGGCGAATTGTAAATGGGAGTGACGACAGATTTGATTTGGAGGTACTTGTGAAGTGCTTCCATTCCAGACTCTCTACCAAATCCGCTCATCTTATAGCCTCCATAAGGGCAATCGAGGCTGAACACGAGGTAGCAGTTGATCCAGATGGTTCCTGCTCGGATGGACCTGGACATTGCGTTTGCTATATTTAAGTTGTTGGTCACAATGCCTGCTGCGAGGCCATACCTGGTGTTGTTTGCCCTCCCGATTGCTTCCTCCATGGTGCTGCGTTTTACGGACGCAAGAAACCAGAACCGAGTAAATAGCGCGAAATAGACACGACAGCAAAAGTAGAAATATTGGACACTGACATGATTCCAGTATAGATCAAGTTGACGAACATCAGTCATTAATGGTAACAAATGGAAAAAATAAAAGGAATCATGAAATGGGATTTTTATTATATCTAAAAAATGAAAATATATGTTGATTCATGTGAGCTGATTACTTAATTAGTTGTGATGCGTTGTAGTCAGAATCATATTAAATTAGGTAGCCAAAAAAAAAAATCAATAGAAGAGTTTGTTGATTAATTTAAGTGAATTAAAATGATTTGGTTGAAATTGATTAAAAAAATTTGTTAAGTTATTTTTTATAATAAATAGATTTTTTTAAATATTAATAATGTGTATTAGTTAAAACTATGGTACGATGAAATCTTTAAAATATGTTATTATTATAGTGACTATTTTAGAAAAGAAATATAAAAAATAAAGTGAATTAAAATATTATATTTAATATTAAATTGAAAGTTAAACTAGTTTGGTACTCCCTGGTAAAAAAAAACTAGTTTGGTACTCTCTCTGTCTTTTTTTTTTATAAGCAACAACTACAATTATCTTCTTGTTCCTAAATATAAACAATATTTATAAGTTGTTTTAAAATTTTATAACAAATTTTTTATTTTATCTCATTAATTACTTATTTCAATACTCAATATATTTATTATCACATCTACCACACTATCATTTTTTTCATCATATATTTCTCTTTCATAATTTTTTTATACTCTCTCCTTTTAAAGATATTTTGAAAAAAAAAACTTTTAATTTTTACCTATTTATTATCTTTAACTAATATTTTTATCTACATAATGGAGTCTAATGTTGCGGATGGAGTATTAAATTAGCTGTTTGCGTGAAAACACCAAATGGAATTGAAACACATGAGATTAGAGGTGTGATTGAATTTGTGAAACCATTTACGCTGCTACAGAATAAAATCATCAATGCTACCTATGTTTTCTTGTACACCCTGATCTTCTTTTTTCCATTTTAGATCGGCTCTGTACAGTAGTTAAATTACTTTAACTGACAGTAAATTAATGTTGCAGGAGAAATAAGGATGAAGACACAAGTCATCTATGTCCTATGTTTGCCATTTCAAAAAAAAAAAAGAAGGCAAAATGTGGATAATTTATCCATTTTTTGTTGTTATCCCCATTCCCCATCAAAGTATGTAGGAAAATGTTGCATTAAACCAAATGAATTGTGCGAAAAAAAAATAAAAGGATAAAAAACTGTACGTGGCTGAAGAAGATAAACAATTTGACACTAAATTTTATATTTACTTATTGATATTGATTGCTAGAAGTCATGGGGCAGAATTAAGGTTTTGGTGCACACATTTTTTAAAGATATTGCATGGGAAATAATGCAACCATGCTTACCGGAACTTCATTAGTGACATGACAGGTCCAAAGATTTCATCTTGTGCGATAAGCATGTCCTCCTAATCCAGTTTTCATGTCCCAGAGAGATCAGCAAAATGGTAAAGAAAAGTTGAGAATTCAAAAAGGCTGTCATACTGAAGCCGATGTTTATGTGATGTTAGAATTAAGTGAACCTACATTGACATTGGCGAAAATTGTTGGCTCGATGTAATAACCCTTGTGGCCCAATCTCTTGCCACCCGTCAGAAGCCTGGCTCCTTCCCTCTTTCCATGCTCAATATATGAAATTACTTTATCAAACTGTTTCTTGTCAACCTGTAGAAAATTATAAGCATTCTTAGGAGAAGCATGACATAATTGGTTTGGTGGGTTTCAAAACTTGGGTCTAATTTTAGTTCTGTTGTGTTTCCTCAATTACCTGTGGTCCTTGTTGCACGCTGGGATCCAAAGGGTCTCCAACTACCCAAGCTTTTGCCTTTTCCACCAATTTCTTCTCAAATTCATCGTAGATCCCTTCGTGAAATATACACGAGAACTAGCAACACAGGTTTCTCCCTGTGAGTCACAAATCAAGAAGAAAAGAAAATGAATTAGCATCAGAACTATGATTTGGTTCTACTTTAAAAGGAGCACATAAGAGTTAGTGAAACAGAAGTTTATTTCTTTCACCTTGTTGAACATGATGCCTGCTATTGCGAGCTCTGCTGCCTTGTCTATTTCAGCATCATCAAATATTATTAATGGGGACTTACCTCCTAATTCAAGTGAAACTGGTTTCAAGTTACTCAGTGCTGCAGCTTTCATGACTTCACGCCCTACTTCTGTTGAACCAGTGAAACTGACCTACACATATACAAGAATCAAGGCTAAACTGATTAGGACCGTCAAAGCAAACAAATCAATCTGGTAAGTTTGTCAGTTGTGAATACACATACAACAGTTAATTCCTCACTTCTTTTTGTGATAAGGATTCAATATTTTGCTCAAAGCCTTTTACTTGAGCGGTAACCCACATCCCCCTCAAATGGGACAGATTGTGGGAACATGCTCAAAGTGGGTGGCTATGTGTCTCCCTTTTATATGTAAGAGGACTAGGCTAAAGGTAAATTCTTTTTTTTTTTTTAAACAACTATTCAGTATTTTGTGTTATGATCTACTTTGAATTCAAATATTTTTTCTTAAGCCTATTCAACATGGTATTTTTCCATCTACAAAGCTCAAACTCAAAACCTTACTTAAAGGGAAACTAAGCCTCTTCCATCTGAACCAATCGTTGTTGATTAGTCATTTTTATCACATTGAAATGTAAAGAACTCAGGATTGAATCAATGTAAACAAACAAGTGAACTACCGCATCAATGTCCATGTGTGAGCTAAGAGCAGCACCAGCAGTAGGACCAAATCCAGGCACAACATTGAGCACTCCATCTGGGATACCAGCCTACACAAAAGATAGATTCTTAACTAGACTTCTATCTAAATATACATAAAAGCTGAGATATTCTTAAGTGGACTTAATCTATCCATATATATACACAAAAGCTTGCTGATAATTTGCAGCATGTGGCATATACCAGTTTGGCAAGATGAGCAAAGAACAAAGCAGAGAGAGGGGTTTGTTCAGCAGGCTTGAGGGCCATAGTGCGGCCAGCAGCTAAGGAAGGAGCAACCTTGGAGAAGAACATGAAGGTTGGGAAATTCCATGGAATAATGTGTCCCACCACACCAATTGGTTCAAGAAGTGTGTAAGCTTGGAACTCTCTGCTCATTTTCAGTACATCCCCATGAACCTTATCAGCAGCACCAGCATAGTATCTTAGGGCTGCCACTGCTTGCGGAATTTCAGCATCCTTGCACCAATGGTACAGCTTCCCACAATCAATCGCATCCAATGCTGCTATTTCTTCTTTGTTCTCTTCAACTATTTCTGCCCGTTTCATCATTATTCTTGCTCTCTCCTGATCATCATCCCACCGCAAAAAATCAATTTCTTGAATATTTTGGAGGGAACTCATGATAGGAGCTAAAGGGGGCAAAACGGTCACTTTACATGGGTGTTTTGCGTCCCCTCCAAAAAAACAAACTCCTTCAACATATTTGCCTCGTCTATTTCTATCTCATTCATAACATAGCCTCATACATTTCTATCACATTCATAACATAAAAGCTAGGTAGGAATTATATTTGATTTTAGGGTTAATTAATCTATAAGTCCTTATAGTTTCAACCAATTTTGAATCAGGTCCTTATAGTTTTTTTTTCTTTTTATTAGGTCCTTATTCTTTCATATATTTTTAATTAGGTCTTTACATTTATTTTTCTTTTTATAAAGTCCTTATAATTTTCCTAAATTCTTAATCAGGTCCATGTTGTTTTAATTTTTATTTATTAGTTAAATATAAACTTAATTAATTAGATTACTGAAATATAAAATATTAATAATTAAATTAAATTAATATAAGTAATATAATTAATTAATTCAGATAAATTTTTTAGAACAAATAATATTTTCTTGCTGGCAAAAAATAAAATTATTGTAATAATTCATTATTTTTAGAATATTATTGTTTATAAACTAATATTAAATAATATATACTATTTTATGATTATAGAATAGTATTATTAGAATTCATAAAATAAATAGTAAAAAATTCATGGACTTAATTAAAAATGAGGTGAACTTATAAGGACTTCATAAAAAGAAAAATAAATACAATGACTTAATTAAAAAGATGTGAAAGTATAAGGATCTAATAAAAAGAAATAAAACTATAGAGACCTGATTCAAAATCAGTTAAAATTATAAGGATTTACAGATTAATTATCCCTTGATTTTAAATATAAGATTTTAGCTCACTTCTCTAAAATATTTACATTTAAAAAAACTTCAACTCAGTTACAAATAACTAACTTAACAATCTTCCTAAATCAACTCAATTTTAAGTAGTTATTATATCACATATTTGCCTCATATGTTTCTATCTCATTCATAACATAAAAACTAATTAGGAATTATATTTGATTCTAAATATAAGATTTCAGTTCATTTTATCTTCTAAATTTTAAATTCATTGTCCAAAATATCCCAATTAAAAAAATCTCAATTCATGTTAGATACAAGAAACTAACTTAACAATCTACTTTAATTAGCTAAATTTTAAGTAGTTATTATATAAAGCTTGACATGCAGGATGCCACTTGGCCAAAGTTATGTAAAGTGACGGCATTCGCCCCTGAATTCATATGAGAGAGAGAGAGAGAGAGAGAGGGAGAGAGAGAGGGTACAGCGCCGGGCAAGCGAGGCCATTGACCGAAATCAAAGGCGTGACGAGCGGCCTTTACCGCAAGATCAACGTCTTCCTTAGTTCCCTCTGCAATACTGGCAATCACCTGCTCTGTTCTCGGATCAATGGTCTCAAACGTCTTTCCTGCTTTTTTTTAAATATATAGATATGGCGTTTAATAATTAATATTGATAAAAAAATATGGTATTTTTATGCTTTTCAATAATAAACAACAATTTCATAGCCTACTCTAAGTCCCACAAGAGTGTCTCCTATTGAATATAGACACGAGAAGTTAATTATGAAATGAAAAAAAGAAAAAAACCCCAGAAAGATTCATGTGAGAGGAAGAAAATGAGGAGGGAGATTAAGAAAAGAAACCTGAAATGGAATCAACGAAGTGTCCATTGATGAAAAGCTTTGTGAACTTGATGGTTGGACTCTTTGCAAAACTCTCAGCCTGGTTGCCATTGGAGAAACCGGCCATTTTCTCTGTGTTTGTGAGGGGATAAAAGGAAGGAGAGTGATCAAGGTATTTATAAGGGCGCAAGAATAATTAGTTCAAAAAAACTGAGTTTCAAGATTTGGAATCTTTCTGACACTGATTAAAATATAGAAGTTACCCATTTTTGGAGCTGAGACTCTTGAGAATTCCATTTGGGTAATTGTGAAGTGCGGTAAATTTGAGATTTATCCATGGGCATTTAAGTGAACAATCATTATTTCAAATGACACATACTATTTGGATTTATTATGTAACTATTATTAATGAATCTAATTGAGATTAAATATCATCATTTTTTTTGGGCATTAACAATTAACAATAATTGTAATATATTAACCCTTGCGTGCATAGCGTGAACCTCGTTTATTATGGTTATTCCTAAAGAGTGGGGTCTAGTGACCCTGGGATCATTATCCAATATGAAAGAGTCTGTGACCTTAGGAGTAGAGTTTGCCAACTCTGGAATTTTATTTTTTTAATAATATTTTTTTATTTTTAATGTAAGACCTAATTAACTAATTTGGATATATGAAAGATGTTAGTTAAATTAGTTAGTGTGATACGTTTTTTCTAAAACATCCTGAATATTTTTCTTAATTCTCTTTTTTCATTTTTTACTTGATTATTATTTAAGATATATCAATAAGATTAATTTACGAAAAAATTGATAAACATATAAAATAGGTCTTATATATGGAACCAGTATTAATTTCCTAATTAACTTCTATATTAAGAAGTGGAGGAGGAACATCTTCTTTGCTCCAAAAATCTTATATTAAAGGATAAGAAAGGGTTAAAGTACAAATCTTTGGACATACATTATCCAAAGATCCATGCTAAATAATGTACATGCATGCATGTCCGATCTTACTGCATCATTATTAATTAATTAACGTATTTGGTGATTATACATGAACGTTTTTTTCTCAACTAATTAGCTTTTTGTTTACATTTAGTTCAATAGTTTTATGAATTAATTGGATTCATGAACGTGAAATCGAAGAGTGAGGGTCCGTTTGGATTAGCGATTAGAAAAGCAGCTTATTATCTGTTTGGCTTATGGAAAAGTGAAGTTGAATAAAAGTTAAATTGGATAAGCTGAATTGTGTTTGGATTGTAATTCAGAAAAGCTAGTTTGTAAAAGTAAGATTGGTAAAATGTTGTTTGGATTATGATTGAGTAAAAGTAAGTTTGTTTGTAAAATTACCAAAATAGGTATGAGTTTTAATAAGTAATGAAACATGATTAAAAAATGATTTTACATAATATAATGAATTAAAATTTATTTTTTATTGAACCTAGATATTCATTTGGTGTTAAATATTTCGCATCAACCAAGTAATATTTTTTTTAAAATACAATTTTTTTTACCAAGAGAAATTTTATATAATTTTTTTTAACTTGAGACAACTTTTATATGTGAGATACCTCAAAAAGACAATTTTTTAAAAAATACACTGTTGTTAAATAAAATTTATAAATGAGCTTATAAGAATTTTACGTATTATTAATACGAATATCATATATTTTTCATAATTTAAAGTATATTAATTTTCAATAAATAAAATATAAAAATTGAAAAAAATTTATTCACATCGAAGAAGAGTAAATTCTTACTACTATTTATCACAACCTAAACTCTTTAGATTATTATATTTAAACAATTTATATTTTAATTTACTGCTTAATTTTAAATTTTTAATTAATTAAACAAAATCAAATTAAAAAAGAAGGAAAAAAAACAACAGCTATGCCAATTGTACTCAAATAGCCATTGGCTGACAGAGGGGATAAACGAAGAGGAAAGGTCAGAATTGGAAGGTGGACCCCACCTACATATACAGTTCCAGCGGTAAGCCCGATTTGACTCTCATAAGCTACAAATATCAGCTTATGTAAAAGTCCGTTTCAATCCAGCTTTTTGGGCCCAAGCCAGATGACTTATAAGCTCTGCCAAACATCCTCCAACTTTCCAAACGGGCTTATCAGAAAAATAAGCAGCTTTTAGAGCCTCAATCGCTGATCCAAACAAGCACTGAATGCTCAAGTCATGAAAGCTATAGGAAAAATTACAAATGAAGACTCCCAGTATATACAATTATGATTTGGGATCCCTAATTTAGAAAATAACAAAAAAAGACCCAGTCTCATTTTTGTAAATATGAAATCGTGGTGATATGTTTGAAATACCCCTCAACTAGATGACAAGTTGACTATGAAAAATAACAAGTTTATTTTAACGAATGACAATTTCAATAGATCAAATCACAACTTGGCTGAGGGTAAGTCAAATGACGAGTTGATTATGGGAAATGACAAGTTCACTTTAGTGAATGATAACTTCAGTAGACCAAATCACAATTTGGTTGAGAGGCATTTTAGATATTTCATCCACATTTCATATTTGCAAAAGTGAGCTTAGGTCTTTATTTACTATTTTCTGAATTTATGATCCCAAATCACAATTTTACATGTCAAGGGGTCCTTATTTGCAATTTTCCCAAAGCTATATGTGAATAGGGAGAATTCTTGGTCGTATTTCTCTTCATTCTCTACTAAGTTTGTGTGGCTCTCATTGTGAGAAGAGAGAGGGTTTAGTTAATACTATTCTAACCTTCTCCGGACACTTTTTATGTGCATTTGATGTAGAAATCAGATCAAATATGCCTCAAGATATGTTATTTATCTTGTTCCTTATATGTATGCTCAAAGCATTCTATATATTCTTCTTCTTTTTAATTTTTTTTCCTCCTCGTGTGTTTGATTTTACTTGTAACTAAAAAAAAAAAAGAGATGCTTCTTATTGGTTTTCACATTTATATCTTGTATTTTGTTTCAGCATTACGGTTTATGTATAAATGTAGTGGTGACTAGAGATATTTTTTTAACAGGTTTAAAGGTATGTTTTGATGAAACCAAACTATAGTTTGGAGAATAGATTTTGTGAAAAAGTGATTTTGATAAAATGAGAGTGTTTAGATAGTTGTTATCAGAAATACTTTTTATATATGCAAATTACTAAAAAAAATATAAATTAATATGATAATTACATAAAATATAGATTTTATAATATATTTTAATTTGAAAGAATAAAATTGTTAATAATATATTTTTTACCAACATAATTAATAATATATAAACTAATATAATTAATATGTGTACATATATTTATAAAATATAAGATTAAATATGTTTATAGAAAAATAATTGAGAGGTGTTAAAGTTATATTACCGTCGGAATCTACTCTAACAAGTACAATCATACTTTCTAATTTGAGTCAAAAGCATATTTGCTTCTTCTGAAACCATGGTTTTGAGTCCAAAACCATGGTTTGTTGATTTTCCTCCATGTTTGGCAAATTTTTGACTCAAACCATAGTTTGGATCTCAAAACCATAGTTTCAAATATTTGCCAAACAAGCCCTAAGTTTTTTTTTTTGGGGGCTCAAAACACGTTTAAGTTTAGGATTATAAGTTTTTTGAAATTTAAGTTGCAATTGTGATTATAATTTTTAATGAATTGAATTGACCCTGATAATAGTTGTTATGACATATCGGTTTATGAAGATTTGTAAACGACAGGTTTATTAGTTGAGTTGTAAATTTCGGAGACTTTATAAATTTCAAAAGTTGACTTTTAGATTTCAAAGTAACAATGACGTTGATGTTATCAAATATATTAAAGTATTTAACCAAAAAATTATAAATTAAAGTATTAACATTTTAAGAAGATATTATTAATTATTTTTAATTACTTACCATTGTTGTCACCAATAAAGCGGTTGGTCATGTGGTAGCTAGTTAAATGTTTGGTTAAAATGGTATTATGGTCTTTTACATGAGTAAGAAATAATACTTGTCCATTGACATAATTTTGTATTTTTTTAGGAATTTAATCGATATTAAAATTTTTTATCTGGTTCTTATTTGTAATTTTTGAGGCCTTTTTCATAATTTTGTTGATGTAATGGTGAAAGTAATGGATTTTTCAATACTTTAGGGCGTCATTGCACTACTTAATCCAGGATACCCATTGCTTTGAGAGAATAATTTAAAGGCAATAATGCATTTTAAACCTTTTTTTTTTTTTACTTTAATAAGGTTTGTAATTAGCCTTTTTGTCCCAACTACAATTGCACATATTAATCAAATTTAAATTTAAGATCTTTTGACATGTCAATTATTGCAATGGTAAAAAAAAAAAAAAAAAGTCACATTCTCATTCTTGAAGAGGAAATAAAAGAAGTGAGCAAAGTTTTCATGCACATCCATTAATCTTTGCATTGGCCCTAAATTGGTCCTCCAAAGTGGCACCAAAAGAGGAAGAAGGAACATCATGTGAAACCAAGAATGCATATTAGTATTATAATACCCACCAATATAATTCACCTCATAACTAAAACAAGCTGATATGATCTTATTATTACTGTAACTTAATTTCTGATTTTCACCCTCTAAACATTATAACTTGGCAGGTAATTGGCAAGATACAGAAAATGGCAAGTCTCTCTCATCATGTCCATCCTCATTCATCTCTCAATACTCCAACCATCAAGTTCACCAAGCTATTCATCAATGGACAATTCCTTGATTCCATTTCAGGTTCTAACTTCTCCCCTTCTCCCTCTCTCCCTCTCCATCATTATAAAAGATCTACATTTAGTTTTGTTCTTAACTGTATTATAAAATATTAATAAATTATGAAAAAAAATCACCCATTGAAAATTTTATTATTGAAAAGGAGCAAATAAATTTTTATACAGAAAAAATATCAATACTCTCCAAATTTTGTATGCATAGAGTGTTAGAATTCTGAATTACGTCATTTTCAGCAGTAAATTTTATAATAAAAAGACTTTTCCCGATTTCCCCGTATTTATATTATATGAAGACTCAGAGCCTTGTCAGAAAGTAGAAACCAATATGTACTTAACTGGATGTAACAACAGAACTAAGTAAATACAATTAAAATTTTGTAAGGATATATATAATATGATATAATGGTGGCCAAAAAATATATATAATATGACATAATTATCATTAAACTTGTTAATCCATTGCATTGAATTTTAAAAATAAGTCATATTATTCATAGTTTGATATAAATTTTGTCAAATATATTGAATATATTAAATTATTATATAGGCTTTTAACGAATTTTTATATAGATTTTTTTGGTCAGAAAATTTTATTTTATAGATTAAATATGTGTTTGGATTTAAAAAAAAAAAATTGTAAACAGGGAGGGCATTTGAGACTGTGGACCCAAGAACAGAGGAAGTGATCACCGAAGTAGCCGAGGGGACTGAAGAAGACGTTGATCTCGCCGTAAAGGCGGCGCGCGTCGCTTTCGATTCTGGTCCATGGCCGCGCATGACCGGCTCTGTATGTTCACACCTTCGCCTTCTTTTTTCTTCTTTTTGATACTATACAAGTGGCAAATTAAACGGATATATATGGATTGAAGCCATTATTGAAGCAGTAGTACTCAGTAATTAGTAAGTAGCACGCTGAGTGTTCGATGAAATGCCAACCAGGAGAGAGCGAAGATAATGATGAGATGGGCCGATCTAATTGAAGAGAACTTAGAGGAGATAGCTGCCTTGGACACCATTGATGGGGGTAAGCTATACACGTCGTGTAAGGCGGTTGATATTCCTCATGTGGCTAGTCTTCTTCGTTACTACGCGGGCGCTGCTGATAAGATTCATGGAGAGGTGTTGAAATCGTCAAGGAATTTTCACGCTTATACCTTGATGGAACCTATTGGTGTTGTTGGCCACATCATACCCTGGAATTTCCCTACCCACATGTTCTTCGCCAAAGTTAGTCCTGCCTTGGCTGCTGGCTGCACCATGGTCCTTAAACCTGCTGAGCAAACTCCTCTCTCTGCTCTCTTTTATGCTTATCTTTCTCAGCTGGTATAGTTCCTCAAGCTTGATAATTGATAAATATGGTTCAGTCATATGATCATATCATTGTTCAAATAGGTATTTCGGTTGAATTGAGTTCGTTGCCCTTTATTAAGGTCTAGTAACTCAAGCTTGGACTTGGTCAATGCTTGTTTGTATATACTGAATATTGTTTTGTTTAGATTCGAGAAAGAACAGGTTTGTGCATAGATTTTTTGAAGTTTCTGTTACTAAACTTTCTCATCAAAGTGTGAATGCTATTTTATGACTAAATCCTATAATATATATTTTTGTTTTTTTTAAAAAGAGTATTCCCCATATTCTTTTTTTTTTTGGGGGGGGGGTGGTAAGATCCACATTTCCTATTTTTATTGCAAGTATTGTTAGCAGAACTGCAAGACTATTACATAAGTTGTTCCTGCTTTTACTCCTTGATAAATGTTCTTCTTTACGTTAGTTTGATGATCTCTATTAGCAAATGGCATTTTCTATTAAGAAATTGCTGAAGAATCAATCTAGGGTCACTTCCATTAGTGAGGGAATTTTTGTCTTAGTTGTCACTTTTCTTATGCTTGATCTGTGGAATTAAATCATATAGTAAACAAATGAAAAATGAGACATAATCAATGAAAATATAAAGAATGATAGAGAATAATATGTATAATGTTTTTAAAAAAAATCGGAGTGTAGAAATTAATGTATTATGGTATTGAGAGTGCTCAAACCAAGCACGTCAAAATTTGAAGTCATAAATGATATAGGCCCTGTATTCTACACTATACCAGTTTCAATTTGAGCTCGTTGACTGATCAGAGAAAATATAAATTAGGCGGAGTATGAAAACAGAACAAGCTACTTGATGAACAGCATACTTCATTGACGCATTGGGTTTTTCGTACACTTATTTGTATGCTGGATATAGTTTTGTTTACTTTCGGAGAAAAATTTTATGCATATATTTTTAAGTGTTTGTTACTAAACTTCCCCGTGAAAGTTTAAAAATATAACTTAATCCTATATAATTGTGTTGTTTTAAAAGGTTTTTCACATATTCTATTTTTATTCTAAGTTCTTTTAGTAAAGCTGGAAGAATTTTACATAGTTTTTCATTTCTTTTATTTACTTTCCCCCGGATACAGGTCCTTCTTTAAGCAAATTTCCTTATTTCTACTAGCAAATAGCATTTATCTGAAAATCGTTGAAGAATCAATTGTGTGACTTCCTTTAAGTTTGGAGGATATTTTTGTTTGAGTAGTCACTTTTTGTTATGCTTGATATGCGAAATTAAATGATGAAGTAAACAAATGCAAAATAAAATGTAATGAATGAAAATATACAGAATGATAACGAGTAACCATATGCATAATGTAAAATTTTGCTAGTGAATAAATTAATGTATTGTAGTATTGCAAATGCTCAATTTAAGCTCATTTGACTAGTTAGATGCAATAAATTAGGCCGAACATGAAAATGCAACCTACTTGATGAACACCGTATTTAGATTCATGCAATTTCTTGAAGACTATGCTTAATTGTATTTTTCTCTGTGAAGGCTGGAATCCCAGACGGGGTGCTCAATGTGATACCTGGGTTTGGCCGGACTGCTGGTGCTGCAATAAGCTCTCATATGAACATTGATGCGGTAATTTGCATGCATGTCATGTATTTGGGAGTTTCATAGCATTGGGTTAAAGACTATTTTCCATTTGACTCTATCAAAGCTGATAAAGAAATCTGGGTTTTCTATTTGAAGGTGAGTTTTACTGGTTCAACAGAAACTGGTCGTCGAGTAATGCAGGCAGCAGCGATGAGTAATTTGAAACCAGTTTCACTGGAATTAGGAGGCAAGTCACCCCTCATAATTTTCAATGATGCTGATGTTGACAGGGCCGTTGATCTTGCCCTGTTTGGCATCTTATGCAACAAGGTAAAATTGCTTTTTCAGGATGTATATTTCTGCTTCACAAAAACAAGCTACACTTTCAGTGGTTGATCTTCTTGGATTGGAGCTTTCAGGGGGAGGTTTGTGTTGCAAGTTCCAGAGTTTATGTTCATGAAGGGATTTATGAGGAATTTGAGAAGAAGGTGGTGGAGAAATCCAAAGCTTGGGTGGTGGGAGACCCTTTTGATCCTAAAGTTCAGCAAGGACCCCAGGTAGGATGGTTTAAGCAAGCACGACTATCTTCAGACGCTGTATCTCAAACAAAATTCTCTGATACTTTGTAACACTATTGCAGGTTGACAAGAAGCAATTTGATAAAATTCTTTCATATATTGAGCACGGAAAGAGAGAAGGAGCCACTTTGTTGACTGGGGGTAAGCGAGTGGGCAACAAGGGATACTATATTGAACCCACAATTTTTACCAACGTAAAGGTGCATTTCAGACCCAAAACTCTTGGAACTGGCTGTTTTTTAATATAACAGAAAATTAACCATGGAATTTCCTTTCTTTTTCAAAGGAGGACATGCTAATAGCGCAGGATGAAATATTTGGGCCTGTGATGACACTATTTAAGTTCAAGTAAGTTCACGATTCTGCATTCCATTTAACTGGGGTTTGTGAGGTTGAATGTTGAACTAGGCATGAAATATGAACAATAGGAGCATTGAGGAAGCAATAAGGAGTGCCAACAACACCAGATATGGCCTAGCAGCTGGGATTGTGACGAAGAACTTGGATATAGCAAACACAGTGTCAAGGAACATTCGTGCAGGCATTGTTTGGATCAACTGCTATTTTGCCTTTGATAATGACTTCCCTTATGGAGGGTACAAGATGAGCGGATTTGGAAGAGATTATGGACTTCATGCCCTTCACAAATATCTTCAAGTTAAATCTGTTGTAACGCCTATTTACAACTCTCCTTGGCTTTGAATTTGTGTCCCCTCACTCTGATAATCTACTGAGTAAGCAATAAGGGAATCTGCTTAGCTTTCTGTTTGAATTGTGTATTGAAAAATGAGTTCCCTGTTTAGTTTTTGAATTACGGTCTTGTAATCTTTCTTTATATCACCAAAACAAAGTTGTCATTTCTACTTCAAAACACATTGTCCCTCACATTTCTCAGCTTCTTGCAGAGTTGATCATTTTAATCAGGGACATAAAGTACACAAATTTCCTAGGCTAGAAAAATCCCCACTTTCCAAATGCTCTCTAGAAGGATCAGCAAACCGAATAGAAAAAGATGTAAAGAGATAATCCGGTTCATTCTGTGAAGAACGTTGATAAAAGTTCCGAGAGTAAGAAAATATATCACAAGGGACTTTGAGGGACTTCCCTTTCTTGAGCTTCGTCCTCAACTTACATGATTCAGTGAATGATAAGTTTCTGATATCCGTGGACGCACTAGAATCAGAAAGCTTCTCATGGTTGAACTTGGAATCCCCAGTGTTTACAAACAAGCACGTGGGTTTGGGATTGAAATGATAGAATGGTTATTTCACTGAATATAGTTACCATTTTTTTTATTAGAATATCTTTTTGGGAGCAACATTGCCTTGTTGAGCTGTGGTACTTGATCTAACTTTCATTTAGCTGATGGGATGCCTATGTGGTATTTGATTGTGGTTGCCAGACGGTTTTTACAACAATTGTTTCATATAGAAAATTTTCAAGATAGAAAGAATAAAATATGATAAGAAACGACATAAAATTATCTAATAAAACTAATAAAGAACAAATATAATTACTAAAATTTTATACTGACATAGATCCATATGCGCAAATATGATTTAAAAAAAAAATTGTTTCATTTCACTAAAAAAAAAAAATTGTTTCATTTAATAATAGAACTTACACTCCCATATGATATCAATTTCCCGAGAACTCAGGTTTTAAGTTTTCACAGCTTTTATACAAGAGAATTCCAATGAGGTCTAAGGTTAAAAAAAAAAATTATAAAACAAGTTTAAGAGGTTGTAATTTTTTATTTTAGAATTTATCATTACAAACTATGTTGTTGAAACTTTTTAATAATTATTTTTTTAAGACTTGATTGCAATTTTTTTTTATATATATATTCAGTTTTTACAGTTAAGGGCGGACCACTTCACAAATGGATTTAAAACTTTAAATTAAGCGGACCAACCTTAAATTCCACAACATTCAAAAGTCAAAACTGTACGCTTGACCAGCTGTACGCGCTTGTAACGGAATCCAATCTCTGCTGGCTCCATTCTAGAATTCTTACTGATTGGAAAAGTAACTCGAATCGATGCCGTAACCAAGCGGGCTTCAAGCTGTTCCTTTCAGATCATTCCAACTTTTCCAGAATTTAAAATCTTTTTAATTATATTTAGAAGCATTGGGGTGAGAAGAAACAAAGAAAGAAAGAACTCAATCGGTAGCGTCGTCTGGATATGGACATATGAAAGAGTATAATCTTATCGTTAAATTACAACAAAAGTGATGAAAGAGTATAAATTTTGTTGCTAATTACAATACAAAGATATCGGAATTTCCTCAACTAAGTATGGAGAAAAAAGAATATTGGAAAATGAATCAGGGGATCAAAATAATCCCAAATCAATGGAACATGTAAGTAATCGCGAGCGCAACCAGCATGAGAAAATAAGCAATTCCTTGATCAATGGCAGTTCCTGCAACACAAACCCCAAAATAAAGACTCAGAAAAATCCAGATTTGGAACTTTGGGAGGAAAATCGATTAGGAAAAGAAGAAACCAACCAAGATTGTGAAAACTAAAAATCCAGATTTGGAACTTTGGGAGGAAAATCGATTAGGAAAAGAAGAAACCAACCAAGATTGTGAAAACTAACCGTCACTCGAAGGAGGAGGGGATGGGGAAGAAGCGAGATCCTGAGCTTGGCCGAGATAAGAGAACGCCATGAGCAGAATACTGAAAAATGGGAAGGCGAAGAGTCTGAATGATCTCATGGTAAGAAAACAGAGCCCAGCAAAATGGAAAGAACTGGAGGTAGGAGAAGGGGAGGGGATTTAGATTAGGGTTTGGGAATGAAGACATAGATGCAGCGAGCCAGGGAGGAGAGAGATTTATAGGGAGAGAAAAGTGGGGGTTTTGAGTAAATTCGAAGAAATTGGGGGAGGAAGGAAGAGTCAGCGGATGAGGTGGCCGCCTGTTGACTTTGACTGCGGAGCCGAAGCACACATTGAAGAAGCTCATTTCCATTTGTCTGCCGCTTAGTGGTCAACACGCGTTGAAAAAAACAAAACAAGAACAAAAGTGCCACGCAAATAAAATTTTAAAAAAAAAGTGCTAAGCAAAATTTGTAAGAGGTAATGTGAAAGAGAGAAATAATAAGAAGAAAGATGAAAGAGAATTTATAGAGAAAAATGATGATATAATTATTTAGGGATAAAATTGATAAAAAAAGTATTTAATATTTAGAAATTTCCAAATTCTACCTCTTCCAATTCTTTTTAGTTTTGATTTTTGAATGAGTGTGATCCTTTTTATAAATTACATTATACCTTGAAAATGTCCGAACATTTAATTAATGTGTTTTTTTTATTCTTAATTAATTATATGTTTTTCTCACTTGATTTTTTCACATCACATTCTCTCTCATATATTTCTTTTATTCATTTTGCTATCTCTCGCTCACACTCTCGAGTGTTTTGGGAAATTTTTTTTATTTTTAATCAATTGTAACTAAGTTTTTTAAATTTGGTAATTTAGTTATTTGAAAAAAATATAATCATTTAAGATTAATACTGTTAGGGTTAGAGGGTTTAAGAGATATTTTATATAAAATTATAGAAGCAAATGTGACCTTTATCATTAGAATCAAACCAATGATAAAAGTAAACGGAAGGGAAAACGTAATTGACTTTTATAAATTAAAAAAATTTAAATGGTCTTTAACTTAATTATTTAACTCAGTTGCAGATAATGAAATTTTAGTTAAACATTATCAGAAATACAAATATTTTAATGCTTTGTGAGAAGCCTTGTTTGATCATCATTATTATTTCTTTTGTGAGAGTTGAAGTTCTGGAAGGAAATCGTGCTTTGAATTGTAGTCCTTTTTGTCTTTAATCACTGTTGGTTTGTTAACCTTTCCTTTTCAGTATATGTTTTTTTCCCCCCTCTTCCTTTTCAGTATACCTAACTGCTAGATAAACATATATGTGTGTGTGTGTATTTTGGCCAAATGTGTGTGTGTGTGTGTGAAACCCTACCTTCCACGGTCAATACTAGGTTCTGGAATTGAACTACCATTTTATATACTTGAACATTATATGTGCGCGCGTATGCATAAACGCGTTTTTTTTTAATATTACACTATACTATATCAATAAATTAATTGGTGAGATTCGTGTTTTGGATGAAATTGGTGTTATGAATTTTATATTACATGCTCCTCCAGTCCTAAATATAAGACCCATTTAACTAATTTGATTAGATTAAGAAAGTTAGGTAAGTTAGTTGATTATAAGAAAAGTGACACATTTTTTCCTAAAACACCATAATCATCTTTTTTAATATCACTCTCATTCATCTACTTGATTATGGTTGATGGAGTATCCATAAGTGTAATTTAGAGAAAATTAATAAATATGAGAAATAGTTCTTACATTGAGGATCAAAACTAACTCAAGAATTAGGTCTTATATTAAGGACCGGAGGAGTATTAATTTAAATATTACACTATACAAGTTTGGTTTTGTCATGACTTCAGTCTTGAGACTTCTCTTCTCTCTTAAGGCTTTTTTTAGTTACCCATGCCATACTTTTAGAATTGTTAATATTAGACCTGATTCTTACTTAACGTAGGAGCTAAATAATTGATTTATAAATATTAGAAAACTCTAACTAAGTTAAATATTTGTTAAAGATGTATGTTGATTTTCTTGAAATATTTTCTTTAATAATTTGTATTAGAACTACCGAAACTCTCTTAATATATATATAATTAATAAGAATAATTTAAAAATAAATATAAATTTAAGAGATAAAATTAACTATTCAAAAGTAATTGAGTTTGACAGGTCTTGCACTTTCTTACAATGGCTCATTTATAATTTTATAATTATAAAAATTAAGATGGCTGCAGCGATGAAAATTATAAAGATTCACGAGTGAATTCAAGGAGGGAGATAATATAGACGAGAAACTTGTGAAGAATCTAAGCGTGTTCACCGAGAATTCAAGGGCGATAATAATATAATATATAGACAAGAAACTTTCAATTATTTAAGAAAATTGTCGGTTAATATTTCTGAAAATAATTTTAAAATACTATACTTAGCCTTTAACAATGCCATCAGTACTTTCATTTATTACAAGATATTCTGAATCCTAAATATAGGATTTAGTAAGGGTTTGATTTTAGTCTTTAAGTAAAAAAATTTATTTATCTTATCTCTCTTCATCATTTTCCTCCCAAAACAGTTTATTAGACTTAGAGAATGATATATAATTTAATATTGTTATTAGACTTAGAGAATGATATATAATTTAATATTACATGAGAATATTTTAAGAAAATTATCATATTTCATTTGCTAGAATTAAGTAATTTATTTAGCTTTTTAAATTTATCAAATTAATTAACTTTTACATTAAAGAGTAGCGGATTATGTGTAAATTGCAATGAGAAAAGGTTGTGTAAGGTTTTATTTCCTTCAAGTATTTGACCGAAAAAATGTAATCGTCAAGAGTTTATTTTTTTTGTTGGGTAATAGATATAAATTAAAACATTGGACTATCATGCTTCGTAAGCTGCATGCAGCATTTTGAAATATTTTTGTAGGTATATTTAATATTTTAAAGTATTTTGTAATGTAACTAATTTTTTGTACTTATCTTTCATATTTTTATTAGTACTTATCCTTAACACTTTTAATAATCAAGTTTGCAATTTTTTAGCAGTTGTCTTAACTATTTTTTAGACTTTCTTCTCTGCTTTCAATCCTAATCTTTATTTATTTTCAATACCAAAAACATGGAAGATAAGCACCCTCACTTAACAGACTTTTTGAAAGTTAACATAGAGATTAAAATTACTCCTGAAAAATATTTTAAGAAAAAAATTGAATTGCAAAATATTTTAGAATATTAAATGCACATAAGAAATACTTTAAAGTATTGGATGCATTAAAAAATATTTTAAAATTTTTAATGAACCATAAAATACTTTAAAATTTTATACACACATGAAAAAATATTTTAGAATGCTTGATCAATAAACAATGAGAATTAACATACGGTAAGAAGATCAGCATGAAGGCTTGAATATGAAAAAAGAATTGATGTGTTTGTGCAAATAAAAAGATACTACCTCCAGATTTATCTATAAAATACAACTTATAATTATTAGTGTAGGTTGTTTTTTTTTATTAATCAGACTCGTAGTCGCAGGGAGCATGTAATCATGTTTTTGTAATCCATGCCACTAGAATACAATGTCTTTGGCTTGTTTGTAATCTTTCCGCCATAGATTCCGAAAAAAGGGCATAAACACAATTATTTCATCTGAAAGTCTAAAAACCAAAATATGCTTCAATATTAATTATAGTCAGATCTCTGCAAGTAGTTTTCCTAACCTTTTTACCTGACCAAACTAGCCGAGGGAGAGAGAGCAAAGTTTCAGTGTAGGGAGTTGCCAACTAAAGACAGAACAACATAGAACAACAATAATATTGACGACGCTGTGATTTTTTGACGACGTTCTTGCAATTCTCCTTTCTCATTCCATTTTGGTGAAGCACAAGGGGAATATGTTGTCCAGAAGCTTACTGTAAGACAGAGAGAAGCTTAGTCCAAGATGATTTCACCCCATGCTCTCTCATCCTCCATATCTCATCGTGACCGTTCATTCCAAACAAGAGAGCGAGGCATCCTTCAAGTACGCGCAGATCATACATTACTTCTAAGAAGTGACAATCACATCCAAAGGGCGTAGGAATCTCTCTTAAACTCTTTGTTGTTATATCAAATGATATAATTTCTATCTCAGATGGAGTCCGAACAAGCCAATGAACAGCATTGTTTAAGAAGAAACCAACGGTTGATGGACTACAATAAGCGGCGCGCAGTTGGCCATGTTTTTCCCATGAGTCGGTTCTAATAGAGAAGACTTCAAAATCTAAAAGATGAATACCAGATGAAGGTGGATCCTTGTATTCCGATGCGAGCACTATTAAGTAGTCCTCGGCCAACTGATCATACAGAAGCCATATAAGGTTCTGATATTGTGTTTTGAAGGAGGTAGAGGAATTTCTTTGCAGATCCTTGTGGAGGGATTCAAGAGAAAAACTTTGCGCTCATTTATAGGCTTATGATTTGAAAAGGGGAAGGTCGAGTTTCACAATAGCAGAATCGTCATGGAGGGATGAGTTGAAATCTATGGATAGGATTTCTGAACCATTTTGCTTTCGTGATGCACCATTTATACCCACGTTGATGACCACGCATATTTAATAGGAAAAATTGCTGACAATTAAATAACTCAAATTCTTATTTGGGTTAGTGAATTCATCAACTTCTAATTAGGTTTCATGACCCCTTCATTAAAAGTTGAAAGAGAATTTTAAATTAACATGTGTCTTTTTGCAATTAATATATTTCGATTATAAATAAACAATTTTTAATCTCTAATAAAACACACTTGTGTGAGTCCTTGAATAAAAATTCATCACAATACAAACTTAAAAACTAATAAGTTAACAGCTTATATCTACAAAGCGTAATTGCAGTAAGTTTTTTAATAAAAATAATTAATATGTTCTATTTTATAGTTAACACATTTATATCCTAAATTTATATCTTTTTGTCTCCCTAACATACTTGCAATAAGTGATTAAATAAAACTTGATCATAATACAACTTTGAAAATTTAAATGTTCCTTTTCACAGCTAAATAAGTTTTAATTTTAAATTAACAACTTTCTACCTTTATAACATACTAGTAATAAGTCTTTGAATAAAATTTAATCACAATACAACCTTAGAAATTAACATGTTTCATTTCGTAATTAACATGTTTCAATTCTAAATTAATAATTTTCTATCATAAGGAAACTATATATTAAGATTAAAGAACAAAGATTAATATGAAAACTAACTCATCAAATTTTCAACTTTGTAATGATAAACACTAAGTTTTTCTCGTTCAGAGCTTCACGGCACAAAAATAATAGAAAATAATCATTTCTATAGGTTTTCAATGAAAAGGGTATTAAAATCATTTTATAAAATTTTAAAATTTCTCATTAGGTCGTGTGACCTGATTAGGATTTCGAAAAATTCAGCAACCCAAATAAAAATTTAAATTTTTTAAGTACTTTTTTAGGGATTTTCTCAGTTTAATACCCCTATGAGAGTGTCTCTTGATCGGTATTCGCAATTTTCTTAAGTTCAGCACCTGAAAAAAAAATTTTCTTCCATATATAAAAATTTTGTGTACTGTCCTTATCCCTTTCAACTTAAAATCCTCATCTTGAATGGTAATATTTTTCTTTGGAAAAAGCAGGATAAAGTAATGTGATTTCCGAAAAAAATATATGTCTCCTGTTTATTGAAAAGATATTAGCATTCGTGAACAAGCCCCCTTTTCTGCGGTAATATTTTGTATGTACTTTTATTTTTCAAAGGTTGTGTGTATTATAAAATCTGAAAATTACTAAAACATACGTACAAATATTTTTAATAATGTTAACCCAATGCATTATAGTTTTTGTTTTTCAGAAAATTTCTAAATAATCCAAAATTCATGCAGGCTAGGAAGGAAAGAGATGGGTGACCAGGGAAAGAAATGAAACCCAAGTAAATCAAGGGGAAGATATTCATAATATCCAATATTATTCAACAGTTTTTTTAATAAAATATTATTCAGTTCATTAAAAAGAAAAAGCCAATAATCAAATTCTATCTATAAAGATCCGAACAATCTAAACTTAACTTTAGTTTCAGGAAGAGGAAACAATAAAAATAGGAAACTTGAGTAAAAAGAAATAATATGATAAATCTAAATCCAGTTAAAATTATTTATTTTATCCACCGTTGATTACACACACATATCCAGCAAAAATGATTTTTATATACAGTCTAAAAATCACTTAATTTTTAAGTTTAAACAATGACTGTAATTTTTGTTTAAATTTTATAGGCCTTCAAAGATACGATGGCTCTGAACAAATCTAGGCTGTAATTTTGAAAATTTAACTCTAAACAAAATGTATCTTTTCTCGAGCCAATAACATTTAATAAAATTCCTTGTTGATAATAATTTTGAAATCATGTCAAATAATAGAAAAATAAATTATTTTTTCCTCAAATCACTTTCCATATTTGAATATTTATTCATTGTCTATAAATAATTAAATCTCAAGTTGAGTTTGATTGGAAAAGGATTTACCTTAAATTCTTTATTTTCAAAACACTTCATGTGTCCACCACAAATCAACACTTAGGGCACAAGAGAAAAAGAACATAAAGCATCATCCACCTGTTAACCTTGAACTATTAATAGTACACAACTCAACACAACCTGAAATCAAACAATCAATTCAGTTTTCAAAACCAACACCAAAGTATTAATATGGACCCACAAAAATCACCTATATAAAGGTCCTACAATCTTTGGCTATTTTACTAGCACTCCATCAATAATACAATAATTCTAAAGGTATAAACATGACAACAAAGTACATCATCATAATTAACAAGTATCACAACAAAGAAAAATATGTGGGGCCCTAGATGATAATATAGAACCATTACAAATAGCACGTGAAAGACACCGATAATTTATAACATATGCAATAACTTAGAGTAAGCTATTGAAGTAGTACCATTTAATACATAAAAATAATTATATGTTACCTATAAGATCTCATAACATAAGTCATCACACTCATATAAATTCAACATATGATTACAATAGATAAAAATTCATATCTCATTCAAGCTTAATTACCACTTAGTTCTTGATTAAAAATCAGGATGTTATAGGGGACAACATCATCAAAGATCATCATCATCAGAGGTGGCAGATGTAGCTGCAGCATCGTTAGGTGCCTTATCATCGCCACCAGAGTGTTGCCCGTGGATATTATCATAGTCACTATATAGTTTTGTTTATTTGGGTGCAGCCGTAGCCACCCAGAAAATGTGTCTATGAGACAAAGGTATCTACACTCTTTTAAGGAATGCGCCGTTCCTCTTTCCAGTTGATGCGAGATTTCAAAATCATCCTCTCTAGAACCCAGCGTCCTCACTGGCATACCAATCTGATCCTAACTCTGATACCAAAATATAATGTCCCCAGATCCTGAAACACAGCCGTAGCCACCCCAATATGGGATTTCACAATCCGCCCCCTTAAGGCCCAACATCCTCGCTAGCAAATAGATCCGACCCTTGCTCTGATACCAAAATATAACATCCCCAAGTCCTAAAGTGCAATCGTATCCACTCCAATGTGGACTTCACAATCCATCACCTTGGAGCCTAGCGTCCTCGCTATTACACTGACTCGACCTTGGCTCTGATACCAAAATGTAACATCTCCTGGTCTCAAAGTGTAGTTATAACCACTCGACGACTTAAAGTTAAATTATGAGTAAATGTGATGCTGAATGTATTAAGAGCAAGTGAGATTCACCAATAAGTGGATTTCACCCTATAAAACTAGCAATATCTCTGGTGTTTCCTATTATATTGTCATTCTCAAATCAAAGATTTTGAAAATCATTGATGAGCTTACTTAGTTCAGTTGCTGGATTATGAGGTTGATTGACTATGTTAACAACTCTAAATTAAGGGTTTCCTGACGTTTTTTAAGTCTACTAAAAATAAATAAAAAACATATTGAGAGACAATAAAAATTAAATAAACATTTAAGCAAATATAAAAATAAATAAAGAAATAATAAGAGAACATTACACTAATTGTTGTTGCTCCGTTTCTATAAAAGTGGAGGTGACCGGATGGTTTTGTGGGGAGGACAAGAAGTTTTAATAAGAAATAAACATAAACAATGTACGTCCAAAACTAACAAAAATAAACATAAACAGTGCATGATTAAATGTTTGCACATCTCTAAACAAATGTTTCGCCTAGGTTAGCTCAGAAGTTTGCTTTTACTTTTATTTTTATTTTTTCATCACTCAAAATTTTAAGTTGAAATTTGAAGACTATATATAAATTAAAAAAATTTTAAACAATGAGTAAATATGTATTTCATTTTAAATTTTAATTTGATTGAATTATATAAATTAATATTCCATAAAAAACCAAAATAATAAAAATCATATAGAATTTTTAAAATTAAAATTAGAAAATAAAAATTAAGAGTAAAGTAATACATTCGCGACCATACAGTCTTTTCAAAATTCCATAGAGCTCTTTCTAATTTTTAAAATTTATACTTTAATCTAACTTTATAACTGTTTGGAATATTTTGTTAGTAATTATAAAATTCTGAATTTATTAATTAAAGTATGTAATCATGTCCTCTCATGATTAAATAAGTTTTTTACTGCAAAAAGTTATACTTTACTCTAATTTTAACGTCATTAAATATATTATTTAATAAGTATAAAATAATGAATTGATAATTAAAATTTATAATTATGCATCCTTTTGATTAAATAATACTTTTATTTGTAAAATTTATAATTTGATCTAATTTTAAATTATCAATCTATACCTTGTGCCTACAACTATATTTTCTTGATTTAATTAATTTATTTTTAAGGCAAAGCAGCAGGTCCACGTGTTTGTGTTGACCCTTAATATTCTTTTTAAATTAAAATAGGAATACAACTTGTACATTTTGTTATCACGACTATGCAAATTCAGTTGCATTTTTTGGACATATGTGCCCAGAATTACAACTTTGATTCTCCCAAGTTCTATTGTTTGTCTTCCTGAGATAATTTCTCCCGTACAATACTTGATTTCTCCCCACTCATTTGAATCTAAATTACTAATCATGATTCACATCTTTAACTAATATAGTTGTTACAAGAAGAAAATCCCTGAAAACTACTATTTGATTTTCCAAATTCCCAAAAATAATAGCAATTTTTAAAATTCTAAATCTATACTCATGACTATAGGGATTATAAAATGTTAGTGTTTTTATAATTTTTTTTCCCTTGCAGTTTTTTTTTTTGGTAGAATGCCACTTAAACATTCTTGGCAGGAGCCCTGGCATCGACGACCCTTCTGATGACTATTCTTATTAAGCTATTAACTATTCTTATTTCAAAGTTCCGGTGATATTGACTACTCTCGTTTATGTATTAACTATTTTAGATAACAAAAGTAGTTAATAAATAGTAAAGTTAAATTAGTAAATAGTTAAACAAAAGTTGTCACTAGATCTCTGATAGCCCCTAATACATTTTTTTAATTTTTGAAATAAATATATTCAATACCAAAAATATAATAGTAAATATTTAGATAATAGTATTTATTGGATCTTTAGAGATAAAAGTTGCATGGCTTCTGATTATTAATATAAGTATTTCATTCATTTACCTTCACTAAAAAACTGAGTATCGTATTGTTACTTGTCTGCTTAATCAAAATCTCTAACTAATTTTTTTCAATTATCCGTTTTCCTATAAAGAAAATATAAATCAACTATATAAAATACTTGAAGTTAGTTATTTAGGGTTGGCTGTCAAAATATAAATTTAGATCCTCAAATATAAAATCATCCACTCATGCACGTTAGCCGATCTCATTAACGAAAATTTCTTTTAAAAGTTAATTACATAACTCATATTGCAATTCGGATCATCTGAATTCCTCAATTGGGCCACATAGCTTAAAAAGTAATTTAGAAATTTGGTCACATCATTATATCAATGTCCTTAGGTCTAATCAATACTGATTATAGGGAAAGAAAAGTTGTTAGTTTGAAATTAAAACTTACGAATTGCATAATCAAAGTTGTTAATTTTAAAAGCTGTCGTGTGCTCAAGTGTTTTTTAAAGATTTATTAAACATGTTTTATGGAGAAAAAATTGTTAATTTAAAATTGAAACTTGTTAATTTTTAATGTTGTATTGCATTTAACTGATTTAAGTTGTTTTTCAAGATTTATTGAAAATGTGTTGTGGAGAAAGGGAAGTTATTAATTTGGGTTTTCCAAGGAAGAAAAACTCCATTCATAATATAATTATGAAAAGTCCAACCGAAATTTTTTTTTTCATGCCCAAAGAACAATCATGATTCACATACTTAGAATTAAGTGATTCAGAAATGCGTTTTCAAAACAATAAAATTTTAAACTAGGAAAAAGAATGAATTCCTAGTAAATGAGTAGGCAAGTTGAAAAGTTAAAAATCGCAACCTTTATAACTTTTATTAGGCCAGTTTACTATTTTGATCTTAAAGCTTATGGAAAATTTTTTAAACTTATAACATTTTATTTTGTTTTGGGAAAAAAATATCTTTCAAACTCATTTTCTTTCTTATACGCTTCTTTCAATTTCTATAGCGGTTCCCAAGCCAAAATCAGTTCTTTTTATTAGGCTAAACCACCCCTTTTAGATGCTAATGTCCTCACTAGCACATCAATTCGACCGTGGCTCTGATACCAAAATGTAACGTCTCTAAGTCCCGAAGTGCAACCGTATCCACCTTAATGTGGGACGTTGCAATCCATCCCTTTGGAGCTTAGCAATCTCGCTAGCACACCGACCTGACCCTGACTCTGATACCAGAATGTAATGTCTCCTGGTCTCGAAGTGCAATTGTAGTCATCCCAACGTATCACCTGTAGATATTGTCTACTTTGGTGCAGTCGTAGCCACCTCACGGTTTCATTTTCCTAAGTATAGTCATAACAGTCTAGGAAACATGTCTACAAGGGAGAGGTATCTGTACCCTTATAAGACATGCTTCGTTCTCCTCTCCAACTAATGTGGGGCTTCACAGGCTTCATCTGCATCATTACTACTATCATTAAGGGCTTTATCAACTTCATTAGTATTATTGGGGGCTTTATTATCATCATCAAGGACTTCATCGACATCATCGCCACCATCATTAAAAGCATCACCATCACTATCATCATCAAGGGCTTCATCAACATCATCACCACGATCATTAGGGGCTGTAATAAAATTGCGAGCAGAGTGGGGGCATTAGTATTACCCTCAAACTGTTATCTTGAAAGCAATTGTCCTGAAACAACCAAAGTACAATAATTGATCGTGTTGAAAACTGAGTCTTACTTAGCAATTGGTCCTAATAAGTACCAGAAGTGATAGGAAACTCAAGATCATAAGTATTTTTAAGGGCTTGCATGTTGAGTATATTTGAATGTCCAATCTTGTCATGCAATATTATTATGTTGTCATTATTTCTCATGAGAGGATTAATTGTTTCAGTTGCACCACTTGACAATCGTAGGACCCAATGACTTAAAATTAAACTACAAGTGGATGTGATGCCGAATGTATTAAGAGCAAGTGAGATTCACAAACAACTAGATTTCGTCCTATAAGACCAGCAATATCTTTGGTATTTCCTTTTATATTGTCATCCTCAAATCAAAGATTTTGAAAATCACTGATGAGCCTACCGAGTTCAGTTGCTGAATTATGAGGTTGATTAACTATGTTGGCAGCTCCAAATTGAATGTTTCTCCACATTTTTTTAGTGTACTAAAAATAAACAATATTGAGAAACAATAAAAATTAAATAAACATTTAAACAAACATAAAAATAAATAAAGAAATAATAAAAGAGTATTACACTAATTGTCTTTGCTCCGTCTCTATGAAGGTGGAGGCGACTGGATGGTTTTGTGAGGAGGGCAAGGGGTTTTAATAAGAAATAAACATAAACAATATCTATCCAAAACTAACAAAAATAAACATAAACAATACATGATTAAATGTTTGCACATCTCTAAACAAATATTTGGCCTAAGTTAGCTCAAAAATTTACCTTTATTTTTATTTTTATTTTTTCATCACTCAAAATTTTAAGTTGAAATTTGAAGAGTATATATAAGCTAAAAATTTTAAACTTAAAAGATGAGTAAATATGTATTTCATTTTAAATTTTAAATTGATTGAATTATACTAAATTAATATTATAAAAAAAACCAAAATAATAAAAATCATATATAATTTTTAAAATTAGAAAATAAGAATTAAAGAGTAAAGTAATACATCTGCCTCCATACAGTCTTTTAAAAATTACATAGAGCTCTTTCTAATTTTTAAAACTTATATTTTAATCTAATTTTAGAACTTTTTAGAATATTTTGTTAGTAATTATAAAATTCTGAATTTATTAATTCAGATATATAATCGTGTCTTATCATGATTAAATAATTCTTTTACTTCAAAAATTTATACTTTACTCTAATTTTAATGTCATTAAATATACTTTTAATAATTTTAAAATAATGAATTGATAATTAAAATTTATAATTATGTACCCTCTCGATTAAATAATCCTTTCATTTCTAAAATTTATAATTTGATCTAATTTTAAATTATTAATCTATACTTTGTGCGGTTGTGTCTAGAAGGCTACAACTATATTTCCTTGATTTAATTAATTTATTTTGAAAGGCAAAGCAGCAGGTTCACGCATTGGTGTGGACCTTTCATATGCTTTTTAAATTAAAACAGTAGTACAACTTGTACATTTTGTTGTGTAGGATGATGCAAATTCAGTTGCATTTCTTGGATGTATGTACACAAAATTACAACTTTGATTCTCCCAAATTCTTTTATTTGTTTTCCTGAAATGATTTCTCCTGTACAATACTTGACTTCTTCCCACTCCTTTGAATCTAAATTACTAATCACAATTCACATATTTAACTAATATAGTTGTTAAAAAGAGAAAATCCCTGAAAACGACCATTTAATTTTCTAAGTTCCCGAAAATAATACCAATTCTAAAATCTAAATCTATACTCATGACTGTGGGTAATGATATAAATTAAAACATTGGACTCTCATGGTTCATAAAGTATAGCCTAACGTGGAATATTACTTCTGCATTCAAATAATAATAGGATTAAGCTAAATCTAGCATTTTAAAATATTTTTATAGGTATATTTAGTATTTTAAAATATTTTATAATGTAACTAATTTTTTGTACTTATCTTTCATATTTTTAGTACTTATCCTTAACACTTTTAATAATCAATTTTGTATTTTTTTTAGTAGTTATCTTAACTAGTTTTTAGACTTCTTCTCTGCTTTCAATCCTAATCTTTAATTATTCTCAATACCAAAAACATAGAAGATAAAGCACCCTCACTTAACAGACTTTTGAAAGTTAACATAGAGGTTAAAATTACTCCTGAAAAATATTTTAAGAACAAAATTGAATTATAAAATATTTTAGAATATTAGGTGCACATAAGAAATACTTTAAAGTGTTGAATGCATAAAAAAGTATTTTAAAATTTTTAATAAACCATAAAATAGTTTAAAATTTTAGACACACGGGAAAAAATATTTTAGAATGCTTGATCAATGAACAATGATAATTAACATATGGTGAGAAGATCCGCATGAAGGCTTCAATATATGTGAAAATACCATTGATGTTTTTGTGCAAATAAAAAGATACTACCTCCAGATTTATCTATAAAATACAGCTTATAATTATAAGCCTAGGTTGTTTTTATATTTACTTAGATTCGTTGTCGCAGGAAGCATGTAATAATCGTCATTTTCCCTCTTTTTTTTTTTTTTGGGTAATCTCTCTGTTCTTTTTCCCCTGACTTAAAGAGACTGGCACTCTGGCTCAAAGTTAAAAGCAGGATTGAAATCAAGACCGTCTATTTACAGTGGAGCATCAATGCCACTAGAATACAATGTTTTTGGGTTTTTTGTAATCTTTCCGCCATAGATTCCAAAAAAAGAGCATGAACACAATTATTTCATCCGAAAGTCCAAAAACTAAAATATGTCTCAACATTAATTATAGTCAGATCTCTTCAAGTTTTCCAACATAACCTTTTTACCTGATCAAACTAGTCAAGGAAGAGAGAGCAAAGTTTCAATGTAGGGAGTTGCTAAGTAAAAACAGAAGCACATAGAACAACAACAATATTGACGACGCTGTGATTTTTCTTGTGTGAAATATTGACGGCGTTCTCGCAATTCTCCTCCTTTCTCATTCCATTTTGATAATCTTATATGGTCACCCACTCCAACAAGTTGACCATCTCTGGTGAAGCATAAGGGGAATTAATATGCCTTCCATGAGCTTGCTATATATAAGACACAGAGAAAAACTTAGTCCAAGATGATTTCACCCCATACTCTCTCATCCTCCATATCTCATCGTGACCGGTCATTCCAAACAAGAGTGTGAGGCATCCTTCAAGTACGCGCAGATCATATACGACTTCTAAGAAATAACTATCGGATTCATGGGGCGTAGGAATCTCTCTTAAACTCTTTGTTGTTATATCAAATGCTATAATTTCTATGTCAGATGGAGTCTGAACAAGCCAATGAACAGCATTGTTTAAGAAGAAACCAACGGTTGATGGACTACAATAACCGACGCTAAATTGGCCATGTTCTTCCCATGAGTTGGTTCTAATAGAGAAGACTTCAAAATCTAAAAGATGAATACCAGATGAAGGTGGATCCTTGTATTCCGATGCGAGCACTATTAAGTAGTCATCGGCCAACTCATCATAACAAAAGCCATATAGGGTTCTGATATTGTGTTTTGAAGGAGGTAGAGGAATTTGTTTGCAGATCCTTGTGGAGGGATTCAAGAGAAAAACTTTGCGCTCATTTATAGGCTTAAGAAACACAAAGCCTCGGCAAGAAGCCGTCATGAAATCGCGATCAGCGTATGATTTGAAAAGGGGAAGGTCGAGTTTCACAATAGCAGAATCGTCATGGAGGGATAAGTTGAAATCTATGGATAGGATTTCTGGACCATTTGTGTAAAGGATTCGATTTGGGTGTTGTTGGGAAGATTGTTGAAAATGGAGTTTTGCAAAGTAGGGGTCAGAGATGAGAGAGAGCCATGACTTGGACAAACACTTTTGGCGCGTGAGAGCTTCAAATCACTGAGAAGGTTGTCCATGGTTTTGTGAGAAGGAATGAATGGGAGGGATTGTATTTGATGATGGGATTAACGTTTTCGATTTAGAAAAAGATATTGAAATAACTAAGCATGATTAATTGTTAGGATGATCAAAACTGAAAATAGATCCAAAATTGTATGGCTATTGGTAATCTCTAAGTACTCCTTTTTACGTGATTTGTGGCGGCTAGCTTAATGTACACATGTGGTGTAAGCGCGGAGAATGGGTTTCGGCAATAAGCAGATTTATAAGTGCTAAGAACTCATCACCGTTGCATAATATTTAATTAAATAAATTTGAAATGGTTCAGACTCAATTTTAACTATTGCTTTTATTCTTTAAAAAAATTATTTTAATATATACATAATTTCATTTTTTTAATTTAAAATTTACTAGTTGAAAAATTTTATATCTGCATTATTGAAATTGTATCTTTTTTTTTTCTGGTGAATAAATTGAAATTGTATCTTAAGGATATAATTGCTACAAGGATTGAAACTGGTTCCCATGTCATTCTTTATCTTATTGGACAATGAGTGTCCCAGCTTCTCCCCTTTACCCCTTCCTATCCGCTGCCCTCTTTTGTCTCAAAGTACACCGTTTTGGTGTAGAAATAGTGAGGTGGTGACTTTTTTTTTTTTTTAAAATAAGTGTTTAGTATTTTGAAGTATTTTTAGTACCATTTATTATTTTAAAATATTTTTTCAGTACTATCTACTACTATATTATAATTTTTGATCCATTCAGAGCCCCTAAAATATTTTTCCTGTAACGCTCAATATGTAGCTTCTAGCATATCGAAGTATTTTTTAGTATCATTTAATATGCTAAAATAATTTTTAGTCTAGTCAGAGCCCTAAATTTTTTTTTTTGCAACACCCAAGGTGACACCCTTTTTTTCCTTCAAATAGGTATCTAGCACCCTAAAATTCTATTTTAGTACCATTTATTATTTTGAAATGTTTTTTTAGTACTATTCAATATTCTAAGATAATTTTTTGTCCAATCAGAGCCTTAAAATATTTTTTTATAGCAACCAGTAAAGTATTTTTCTGTACCACATAATATCTTAAAATATTTTTGCAGTACCATCTAATATTCTAAAATAATTTCTGGTCTAACTAGAGCCCCAAAATATGTTTTTTGTGACACCCAATATTTGACTTCTAGCATACTGAATTATTTTTTTAGTAGTACTCAAGTATTGTAAATTAATTTTTAGCACCTCTGGTATGCTAAAATATTTTTTAAGTGGCACTTAATTTCGTAAAATAATTTTTGGTGCAATATTTTAGGGTATTAAATGCACTAAAAATTAGTTTAGAATTGTAGGTGCTACTGAAAAAAATACTTCAATGTGCTAGAAGCTAAATATTGGGTGTTACAAAAAAAAATTTTTAGGGCTCTAACTAGACCAAAAATTATTTTAGCATATTGAGTGATACTAAAACATACTTCAATGTGCTATAAGTCAGATATTGGGTGTTATAAAAAAATATTTTTGAACGCTAAATAGACCAAAATTATAATATAATAGTGGATAGTACTGAAAAGATATTTCAAGATAATAAGTAATACTCTTCCGATTCTTAATATAAGACCCATTTAATTAATTTGATTAGATTAAGGAAGTTAGGTAAGTTAATTAATTATAAGAAATATGACATTTTTTCTAGAATACTATAATTATCTTTCTTAATACCCCCTCTCCCTTTTCTATTGAGGGAGTATCTATAGGGGTAATTTAGAAAAAATTGATAAATATGAGAAATGAGTCTTATATTTAAGACTAAAACTAACTTAAAAATTAGATGTTATATTAAGGAGCGGAGGAGTACCAAAAAACTATTTCAAAGTGCTAAATACTTATTTAAGAAAAAGCGCCACCGCCCTATTTTTACACCAAAACGATGTAGTTTGAGGTAGAGGAGGGCAGCGGACGGGGAGGGGTAAAGGAGAGAAGCCGGATCCTGCAAGCAGGCAGGTCAGTTTATTTAGTTAGTCATTGAAATTACCTGTAGACAATAAATATTTTCGTTAAACGATAATCTTGGTTATATGCTTATAGTACACGTAGAGGGGGTGGGGAGGCCCCTAGTTGATGGTATAGACGTGATGATGGTAAATGTTTGGGATAAACTTGTCAGTGATCAGAGACTCCATTGGTCAAAGCACTGGGGTTGTGTGTTTATAAATTCGAGGTGGTCTGATTTTGCTATTCTCACGGACCACTTATCCAACATTTTTACTTGCAACCACTATTTCGAGATCAAAATTTTTATATTTTTAACTTATAAAATCGCGCTAACTCACATTCAAGTATTTGTTAACTGTAACTACGTGAGTAACTCTGTAATTTTACATTTTTATCGCGTTGAACAAGTCGAACAAGTATCAAGAAAAACTCGATTTACCCAATGTACGAAAAAATCCGGTCCCCAAAAAAAACACTAATAATAATATACAATCTTTAAACTTAATAAAAATGCATATATTAAGTATAATACAGGGAAAATTACTATAAAATCCTAAGAAAAGAATTTAATTATCAAAAAATCTTAATAACAAGTAAGTAACATGAATCTGTTGTTATTTCTTACTTTAGAAAGTATTATCGCTTGCCCGCTATTGTTAATGGATTTCTAGGTAATTAGATCTTTTGCTTAAAACCTCATAATAATTTCCTCTATAATAAATTATGAATATTGATAATTTTTATTTTTAAAGGGTTCCTCCATGTTGGCAGCAGCAAAGGAGGAACAGCAAAATCCGATTCAAGTCACGTCGCAAGGACATTGTCCTTGAGAGATATTCCGCAACCCCTCGGTATAACAGGAAGCGACACTCCCCAGGATCAAACGAACCCTTCTTGTGAAGCAAGGCGGCAGAACAGCGGGAGAGTTTGTAACGCAGGGAACAGAAGAGAGGAAGAAGACGAGCACCGGTTGCCCTCACGCTTTCTGAACCATCCCTTATATAGATGCGAATGGCCACATCACTGGAAGATGCATCCCTCTGTTTCGTTGAATGGGTACGACGGAAACAACGCAAGGTTCCGTTGGAGACGGAACAACACGAGCGTTGGTGCACACAACATTCGGTCACACCCCATGAGATGCGTCCGGTCAGCCACAAAAACAAGACTGTAACCCTTTTTATTTTTAACAAGTCCAAAATAAGACTTTTCTGGTAAGCAAAATTTTTATTAAAAATTTAACAAAAGTTTAAAATAATTTTCGTAGAATGAGGCGTTGCCACGTCTAATTCACGCGCAGGGGGGAATCGCCAGTTTTCAACTGCGTTTCTCTCCTGGTGGCCCGTTGTTGTGTGCGCGAGGCCCACTTTCCTCTTGGCCCATTTACCCCCTCAAGGATGCTTGATCTCATTTATACACTTAGTCTTCTTCTCATCTTTCTCATGTGGGACTTTATTTGACACACATTGCAATGTTTTCACAACAATCCCCCACATGTGTCAAATAAAGAGCCAGAGTTACACACATGGGTATAACCATTGTATCTAGTGGTCCTTTCGACTATGAACTAGACCTAGACCAATAACACTTAGTATACAGAGATGCTAGTGAAGCCTGCTTCTATGAACTGTCATCTCTTTGGTGCATACTAGAGGTATTAAGAGTCAAATTATACCCCCACATTTTCACTGTTAACGGCAGTTTTGCGCGTTATAACAGCCGTGCGCGTGCTTGGTGCATAACGAATGCTCTAGAGATTTGCCATGATCTTATAGGAGCGGCCCCACTCCACATCCGTAGAGGTGATTTCAATTAAGTGTACCTGCACTGAGTACACCATCCCGCAGGATTTGAAATCATTAAGAGCTTTGCTCAACCCTCCAACATGCAATCTAGCACTTTCTCGCACATCATAGGAAAGGACTAGTAATTATGGTTTAGTGCTAGCAGTACTAACGAGTGACTTGTTCTTACCCGTTGAACCTTCTTCATGGGATCACCAATCACAAAGGTTGGGTTGCCATCGCTGTTGTGATCATACTGGCTTTAGTCCCATTCCCCTAGATGTTTTGATAATTTGTTTCCTCCCTAGGGGTTTTGTTAATAGATCCGCTAGGTTTATTTCTGACCTCACAAAATCGATTGAGATCACCTCGTCTTTTAGCAGCTGCCTCAAAATATTGTGTCTCAATCGAATGTGTCTGCTTTTACCATTAAATGTTTTATTTTTGGTCGTGGCTATTGCTGCCTGGTTATCATAGTGTAATGATATTGATGGCGTTGGCTTGTCTCCCAATGGGATATTTGCTAAGAAGTTTTTCAACCACTCAGCCTCTGTACCAGCCAATTCCATAGCAACTAACTCAGAATCCCTTGAAGATCGAGTTATGATGCTTTGTTTGGTTGACTTCCAAGTGACAGCTCCACCACCAAATGTAAAAACATAACCGCTAGTGGACTTTGTCTCATCTAAATCTGAGATCCAATTAGCATCACTGTATCCTTCTAATACAGCGGGAAATCCACTATATAGTATATCATAATTCATGGTACCCTTTAGATATCGTAATAATCTCTTCAGAGCTTCCCAATGTTCACTGCCTGGACAGTGAGTATATCTGCTCAATCTGCACACAGCATATGCTATGTCTGGCCTGGTATAATTCATTAAATGCAATAGACTCCCAATAATCTATGCTTACTTAGATTGAGCAATCGGATCTCCTTTATGCTTCTTTAGATGCACACTAGCATCATAAGGGGTGCTCAAAGGAGTTTCATCATAATGTTCAAACTTTCTCAGTATTTTCTCAACATAATGTTCCTAAGAAAGTAAGATACCATTCTCATTTCTTGTGATTTTAACACCTAAGATTATTTTTGCTTCACCTAGATCTTTCATATCAAAACTTGAATTAAGAAACATTTTTGTTTCAAGCACAACATTCATACTAGTTCCGAAAATAAGCATATCATCCACATATAAACAAATAATCACACAATCATCATTCACAACTTTGGTATAAACACATCTTTCTACTTCAACAGTAGAGAAACCACCACTCATCAAAACTTGATCTAACTTCTCATGCCATTGTTTGGGTGCTTGTTTTAAGCCATATAGAGATTTTACTAACTTACATACTTTATTTTCTTGCCCAGGAACAGCACACCCTTCAGGTTATACCATATAAATTTCTTCTTCTAGATCATCGTTTAAAAATGCTGTTTTAACATCCATTTGATGAATGAAAAGCTTATAAATTGATGCTAAAGCAATAAAGATTCTAACAGATGATATCCTTGTAACAGGAGAGAATGTATCGAAATAATCAACATTTTCTTTTTGGGTAAAACCCTTAGCTACAAGCCGCGCTTTGTATTTATCTATGGTTCCATCAGAAAAATATTTTTTCCTAAAGACCCATTTGCAACCTATAGGTTTTGCTCCTGAAGGCAAGTCTACCAAAACCCAAGTTTTATTTTTATTTAAAGAATCTATTTAATCTTTAATTGCTTCTTTCCAAAGCTCTGCATCCGGAGAAGAAATTGCTTCATAAAAATTTCTAGGTTCATTTTGTACTAAAAAAGTGTAAAAATCATCTCTAAAAGATGTTTCCTTTCTTTGTCTTTTACTTCTCCGTAATTCTTCAGTCAAAACTTGATTTGTTTTTTCTTGAAAAGAAGCAGAAGGATTTTCAACACTTTTGGGAATATGCTCAACTTTTAATGAAAAAATATTTTCAAAAAATTCAGCATCTTTTGTTTCAATAATTGTGTTTTGATTCAAAACTAAAAAACGATAAGCAGCACTTTGTTGAGCATAACCAATAACCATACAGTCAACAGTTTTAGAACCAATTTTCCTTTTCTTAAAATCAGGCAATAAAACTTTTGCAAGGCACCCCCACACTTTCAAATATTTAAAATTAGGTACAAAACCTTTCCACAACTCATAAGGTGTTTTGTTAGTTTTCCTATGAGGTATTCTATTTTGTAAAAAGCAAGCAGATAATATAGCTTCACCCCATAAATTATCAGGTGCACCATAACTCACAAGCAAAGCATTCATCATCTCTTTTAAAGTTCTATTTTTCCTTTCTGCAACTCCATTAGATTCAGGTGAGTAAGGAGGTGTTACTTCATGTATTATTCCCTCTTTTTCACAAAAATATTTAATAATAAATATTCTCCTTCTCTATCAGATTTAACTCTTTTAATTTTCCTACTTAGTTGATTTTCTACCTCTGCCTTATATAAGATAAATTTTTCAAAAGCTTTATCTTTATTTCTTAACAGGTACACCTTTGTGTATCTAGAAAAATCATCAATGAAAGTAATATAGTATCTTTTACCACCTCTAGTCTCTGTTTGTTTCAAATCACCTAAACCAGTATGTATTAATGACAATAACTTAGTCTCTCTTTGTGTAGGAAAAAGTGACCTTTTAGTCATTTTGGTTTCTGCACAAACCTCGCATTTACCAATATTATTAATTTTAGTTTCAGAAATTAATTTAAGGTGTTGCAACCTTTTGATATATTTTCTATTAATATGCCCTAATCTAGCATGCCACAGATCATAAGAATCAACCTAGTAAACAGAAGAAGATACATTATTATTCATATCAACACTCAGTACAAAGAGGCCTTGATTACAGTAACCCTTCCTCACAAGAACATTGTTCTTTGTCATCACAATTTTATCAAACTCAAATGACACTTTGACCCTAGCCTTTCCCAAGAGAGCCACAGAAATTAAATTTGGTCTCATATCGGGCACATACAGAACATCATTTAGCACTAGAGACTTCCCAGATGTGAGTTTCAGCACCACTTTTCCTTTTCCTTGAACTCTTGCAGTTTGAGAGTCAGCAAGATAAATTTGATCTTTCCCTTCTTTGAAGGAGGTATACATTTCTTTGTTTGCACATATGTGCTTGGTAGCCCCAGAGTCTACCACCCATTTTCTCACATCAGAGATGAGGAGGGCCTGAGAAAGCATCGCAACAATTACTTCGTCATTGTCGCTATCATCTCCTTCAACCAAATTCACATTTGGCTTAGGAGGATTTTCATCCTTTTGAAAACTTGCCTTAGCCCTCTTCCTGCACTGTGCTGCATGATGTCCTGGTTTCCCACAAACAAAACAATTGCCCTTTTTCTTGAATTTGGAGTTAGTGCCCTTGGGTTTGTAATCAGGCTTCTTATTTTTCTGTTTCTTTGAGTTAGGGTTGTACCTCTTGTTGCGTGGTTTTGTTTCCACTAGATTTGCTTTGACAGCCATCTCTTTCTCTTTTGTTGCTTGTATTGTCCTTCTATTGGTATCTTCAATGATGATGTGAGTGATCAAGCCGGTAAGCGACAATTGTTTCTGTTTATGCTTCAGTTGTTGTTTGTAGTTGTTCTATGAGGTTGGTAGTTTTTCAATCAGGACTCCAGCGATGAACTCGTTAGGAAGATTGATCTTTTCAGCTCGAAGTTCCTCCAGTAATTTGTGATATTCATTGATCTGGAGTTTGATGTCTTTGTCATCGGTCATCTCCCACCTATAGAAGTTTTCGACCACAAATTTCTACTTCCCAGCATCCTCGACAGTATATTTGAGAACCAATGACTCCCATATTTGCTTTGCCTCTTTATAGACGCTATAGATATCAAATAAATCATTAGACAGTGTATTGATCAAAGTGTGCCTGCATACTTTGTTAGCATGTTGCTATAAATCCTTCTGTCCTTGATCAGCATCTGGAGCAGGTTCTGATTGAGTCAGCACATTAACAACTCCATGCATATCCAGAATTGTGTAGACATGTTCTTGCCACCGCCTAAAGTTGTTTCCATCAAACATTTCTATCTTGGACGTGTTAGGGAATGGCCTAGGAAGCGGTATGGCCACCGGGACATTCAAGGGAACGCTGACAGGAACAGCACTGGAGCCAACGGCAGCGTCGTTGTTTTCAGCCATAGTTTAGAATATCTCTCAAGATTGTTGGCAGCAGCAAAGGAGGAACAGCAAAATCCGGTTTGAGTCGCGTCGTAAGGACACTGTCCTTGAGAGATATTCCGTAACCCCTCGGTATAACAGGAAGCAGCACTCCCTAGGATCAAACGAACCCTTCTTGCGAAGCAAGGCGGCAAAACAGTGAAAGAGTTTGTAATGTAGGGAACAGAGGAGAGGAAGAAGACGAGCACCGGTTGTCCTCACGCTTTCTGAACCATCCCTTATATAGATGCGAATGGCCACATCACCGGAAGATGCATCCCTTTGTTTCGTCGAATGGGTACAAAGGAAACAACGCAAGGTTCTATTGGAGACAGAACAACACGAACGTTGGTGCACACAATGTTCGGTCACACCCTATGAGACGCGTCCGGTCGGCCACAAAAACAAGACTGTAACCCTTTTTATTTTTAACAAGTCCAAAATAAGACTTTCTGGTAAGCAAAATTTTTATTAAAAATTTAACAAAAGTTTAAAATAATTTTCGTAAAATGAAGCGTTGCCATGTCTAAATTCATGCTTAGGGGGGAAATCACCAGTTTTCAACTACGTTTCCCTCCGGATGGCCCGTTGTTATGTGTGCGAGACCCACTTTCCTCTTGGCCCATTTACCCCCTCAAGGATGCTTGATCTCATTTATACACTTAGTCTTCTTCTCATCTTTCCCATGTGGGACTTTATTTGACACACATTGCAATGTTTTCACAACACTCAACAGGATTCCCTTGCATCTTGAGCAATTTATTTTTTATTTTATAATATAACTGCTTTTCATTTCCTGCCATTTGCTCCCACCAAATAGTACCCTTACTTCCTTTAGTCCCCTTCGGCCTTTCCCCCTCAAAAGTTGCCAAATGAGATAGACTGACACAGTCATAGAGACTCGGTAAAAAAAGACCAAATGACTTGGCAGGAGAACTCCAACACACGTCAGCCAAGATTTTCCCTGCAAAGAAATTAAAATACGTGGTTTCTATATCATGAGGATTAATTAATAATTTAAAATTAGATTAAATAATACTTCTATGGTTCTATTTAGAAGGGGGGAGAGAGAGGATAGAGTTAATAAAATTTAAAATTTTTCTTAATCAGTATTAAACATGTTAGAAGTGATTATTTATAAATAGAACTAGAGGAGTGATAAATTTTAAAAAATAAGAGTATTATTTAATCAAGAGAGTTCACAATTATAAATTTTAATTAATAAATTCAGTATTTTAAATTATTAACAAGATATTCTTAACGATTTTAAAATTGGAGTAAAATATAAACTTTGAATATAAAAGTATTATTTAATCATGAGATTACACAATTATAAATTTTAATAAGAAATTCAGAATTTTATAATTATGCACAAAATATTCTAAACAATGTTAAAATCATAAAATGAGATTAAAGTATAAATTTTAAAAACTACAAAGAGGTCTTTGTGATGATTTTTAAAAAGCTATATGGAGGCGAATGTATTGCTTTCCTTTTAACTTTCATTTCTTTAATTTATTTATTATGAATGATTCAAAAAAACTTATTTAGTAAACTGACTTTGAGATAGATTGCAACTATAAGTTGTTTTTTTTTTTTTAATTAGACCCGAGGGTAGCATGCAATGATCATCATTTGGGTTATGGATTGTCACCGGCCGGTTATACTTTCTCCACTATCTTCTGCAGAAAGGAGGATGTAAAAGGAAAAAAAAAAATCCAAGGTGTATATATCTGCAGTTCTTTTTTTTTTTAAAAAAAAAAAATCTTTCTTTTGTTTTTTTTCCGAATTAAAAGAGCAAACACTAATGGCCTACAAAATCTTTGGTTTTTTGTTGTTGTAATCTTTCTACCATAGACTCCAAAACAAAGGGCAGAAACACGATTATTTTATCTGAAAGTCTAGAACATAAAGTATGTTTCAACACTTATTAAAGTCGGATCTCTTCAAGTAGTTTTCCAACATGACCTTTCTACCTGATCAAACTAGTCAAGGGAGAGAAAGCAAAGTTTCAGTGTAGGGAGTTGCTAAGTAATAATAGGAGCTGGAAAAACAACAATAATATTGACGGCGCTCTGGCTTTTCTTGGGTGAAATATTGACGACGTTCTTGCAATTCTCCCTTCTCATTCCATTTTGATAATCTTATATGGCCATCCCCTCCAACAAGTTGACCATCTTTGGTGAAGCACAGGGGGAATATGTTGTCCAGAAGCTTACTATAAGACAAAGAGAAAAACTTAGTCCAAGATGATTTCACCCCGTACTCTCTCATCATCCATATCTCATCGTGACCGTTCATTCCCACCAAGACAGTGAGGCATCCTTCAAGTACGCGCAGATCATACATTACTTCTACGAAATCACAATCACGTCCAAAGGGCGTAGGAATCTCTCTTAAACTCTTTGTTGTTATATCAAATGCTATAATTTCTATGTCAGATGGAGTCTGAACAAGCCAATGAACAGCATTGTTTAAGAAGAAACCAACGGTTGATGGACTACAATAACCGACGCTAAATTGGCCATGTTCTTCCCATGAGTTGGTTCTAATAGAGAAGACTTCAAAATCTAAAAGATGAATACCAGATGAAGGTGGATCCTTGTATTCCGATGCGAGCACTATTAAGTAGTCATCGGCCAACTCATCATAACAAAAGCCATATAGGGTTCTGATATTGTGTTTTGAAGGAGGTAGAGGAATTTGTTTGCAGATCCTTGTGGAGGGATTCAAGAGAAAAACTTTGCGCTCATTTATAGGCTTAAGAAACACAAAGCCTCGGCAAGAAGCCGTCATGAAATCGCGATCAGCGTATGATTTGAAAAGGGGAAGGTCGAGTTTCACAATAGCAGAATCGTCATGGAGGGATAAGTTGAAATCTATGGATAGGATTTCTGGACCATTTGTGTAAAGGATTCGATTTGGGTGTTGTTGGGAAGATTGTTGAAAATGGAGTTTTGCAAAGTAGGGGTCAGAGATGAGAGAGAGCCATGACTTGGACAAACACTTTAGGCGCATGAGAGATTTGATGGGCAAGCGAACAAGGATTTTCAGTTTCAAATCATTGGGAAGATTGTCCATGGTTTTGTGACAAGGAAGGAATGAGAGGGATTGTATTTGATGATGGGATTAAGGTTTTCAATTTTGTAAAAAGATGATTCAAATAAATGAACATGATTAGTTATTAGGATATGGTCAAAACTAAAAGTAGATCCAAAATTATATGGCGCTACTGGTAATCTCCAACTCCTTTTTACGTGGTTTGTGGCGGCTAGCTTGATATGCATATGTGGCGTAAGTGTAACAAGATGTGGTTCTTAAATATTAGGAAAATGCTCATTAAAATTTAATATGGACGACTAAGATTTAATTTTTTATATTTTTGTTTTTTTAAATATTTTTCTTTAATAGGTAGATAATTCAAAATAAATGTAATCTTTTAACTATATGTTTTTTTAAAAATTATTTTTTGAAAATTTTAATCTTGACCATTAAGACTGTATCTGAATTGTGTAAATTTTACGATAATAATAAGTATCATGGTGCTCATTAAGGAAAGACTGAGAGGGACTGTATTTGATGATGGGATTAATTAATGTTTTCAATTTTGAAAAACATTATTCAAATAAATAAACATGATTAGTTTATTAGGATATGGTCAAAACTAAAAATAGATCCAAAATTGTATGGCTATTGGTGATCTCCAACTCCATTTTACGTCATTTGTGGTGGCTAGCTTGATACTGGTGTATTATATCTTGTTTGACGAGCAGGTAAGTCAATCTATTTAAGTTATTCATAAAAGTTGGCTGTATAGAATATTTTCGTTAAATGATAATCTTTGGTTCTATGTTTACAGAACAAGTACAGAAGGAACAAGTAGGCCACTAGTTTGTGGTATTTACATGATGATGTTATTTGTTTAATGTTTTTGATAAGCTTGTCAGTGATCAAAGACTCGATTGGCCAAAGCACTGGGTTTGCGTGGTTATAAATATGATGAGATGGTTTGATTTTGCTTTCGTGATGCACCATTTATACCCACATTGATGAACACGCATATTTAATAGGCAAAATTCCTGACAATTAAATAAGTCAAATTCTTATTTAGGTTAGTGAATTTGTTAAACTTCTAATTAGGTTTCATGAACCCTTCATTAAAAATTGAAAGAGAATTTTAAATTAACATGCTTTTTTTTGCGATTAATATATTTTGATTCTAAATTAACAATTTTTAATCTCTAATAAAACACTCTTGTGTAAGTCCTTGAATAAAAATTGATCACAATACAATCTTAAAAATTAATAAGTTAACAGCTTATGTCTACAAAACGCAGTTACAACAAGTCTTTAAATAAAACTAATTAATATGTTCCATTTTACAGTTAACAAATTTCAATTCTAAATTTACATCTTTTTGTCTCCATAACACACTTGCAATAAGTCATTAAATAAAACTTGATTATAATACAACTTTGAAAATTTACATATTCCATTTCATATCTAAACAAGTTTTAATTTTAAATTAACAACTTTCTACCTCTATAACACACTAGTAATAAGTCTTTAAATAAAATTTTATCACAATACAATCTTAGAAATTAACATATTTTATTTCACAATTAACACATTTGAATTCTAAATTAATTAATAACTTTTTTATCTGAAGGAAACTATTAGGATTAAAGAAGGAAGATTAATATGAAAAATAGATCATCAATTTTTCAACTTTGTAATGATAAATATTAAGTTTTTTCTGTTCAGAGCTCTTCCATGACACGAAAATAATAGAAAATACTCATTTTGATAGGTTTTCAATGAAAAAGACATTAAAGTCATTTTATAAAATTTTAAAATTTCTCATTAGGTTATAAGGTTTTGACAAATTTAGCAACCCAAATGAGAATTTAGATTTTTTAAGTCCTTTTTTAAGTGTCTGACAGTACTTTGAATATGATTGTCTCTAATAAAAAGATACATATGCTTTAGAAAAAAAAAGGTACCTTTTTAAAGGATTTTCTCAGTTTAATACCCCATGAGAGTATCTCTTGATTGGTATTCGCAATCATCTTAAGTTCAGCACCTGAACAATTTTTTCTTTCATATATAAAAATTTTGTATACTGTCCTTTTCCCTTTCAACTTAAAATTATAATATTGAATTGTAATATTTTTCTTTGTAAAAAGCAGGATAAAGTAATGTGATTTCCAAAAAATATATATCTCCTGTTTATTGAAAAGATATTAGCATTCTTGAACAAGCCCCCTATTCTGCGGTAATATTTTGTATGTACTTTTATTTTTCAAAGGTTAATTGTATATATTATAAAATCTGAAAATTACTAAAATATACGTACAAACATTTTTCATGATGTTAACCCAATGCATTATAGTTTTTGTTTTTCAGAAAATTTCTAAATAATCCAAAATTCATGCAGGCTAGGAAGAAAGGAGATGAGTGACCAGGGAAAGAAATGAAACCCAAGTAAATCAAGGGGAAGATATTCATAATATCCAATATTATTCAGTTCATTAAAAAGAAAAAGCCAATAATCAAATTCTATCTATAAAGATCCGAACAATCTAAACTTAACTTTAGTTTCAAGCGAAGGAAAAATAAAAATAGGAAACTTGAGTATAAGGAAATGATATGACAAATCTAAATCCAGTTAAAATTATTTATTTTATCATCATTGATTACACACACATATACATCAAAAATGATTTTTATATACAATCTAAAAATGACTTAATTTTTAAGTTTAAACAAATGCTTGTAATTTTTCTTTAAATTTTACAGGCCTTCAAAAGGGAAAAATAAATACAATGCCGTTGAACAAATCTAGGCTGTAATTTTGAAAATTTAACTTTAAACAAAATGTATATTTTCTCGAGCCAATAACATTTAATAAAACATCCTTGTTGATAATAATTTTGAAATCATGTCAAATAATAAAAAAATAATTATTTTTGTCCTCGAATCACTTTCCATATTCGTATATTTATTCATTGCCTATAAATAATTAAATCTCAAGTTGAGTTTAATTAGAGAAAGATTTGCCTTAAATTCTTTATTTTCAAAATACTTCATGTATCCACCACAAATCAACGCTCAGGGCACAAGAGAAAAGGGACATAAAGCCCATCTCATAAGTCATTTACCTGTTGACCTTGAACTACTAATAGTATACAACTCAACACAGCTTGAAATCAAACAATCAATTCGGTTTTCAAAACCAAAGCCAAAGTATTAAGGTGGATCCACAAAAATCACATACATAAAGATCCTACAATTTCCAGCCATTTTACTAGCACTCCATCAATAATACAATAATCCTAAAGGCATAAACATGACAACAAAGCATATCATCATAATTAACAAGTATCACAACAAAGAAAAATATGTAGCGCCCTAGATGACAATATAGAGCCATTACAAATAGCACGCAAAAGACGCATATAATTTGTAACATATACAATAACTTAGAGTAAGCTATTGAAGTAGTACCATTTAACACGAAAAAATAATTATACACCACCCACAAGATCTCAACACAAATCGTCATAGTCATATAAATTCAACATATGATTACAATAGATAAAAATTCATATCCCATTCAAGCTTAATTATCATTAAATTCTTGATTAAAAATCAGGATGTTATAGGGGACAACATTGTCAAAGATCATCATCATCAAAGATGGCAAATGCGGCTGCATCAGATTCATCAGCTACTTCATCATCACTATCAGGGGCTTCATCGGCATCATCACTGCTAGGGGCTTCATCGGCATCATTAGGGGCCTTGTAATGTCCCCAGGTCTCGAAGTGCAGCAGTAGTCACCCCAGGGTGTTGCCCATAAATATTGTCTATTTTGGTACAGTCTTAGCTATCTCATGGTTTTGTTCCCCTTAGTGCAACTGTAGTCACCCAAACCTCTCCTACTGATGTGAGTTCACAATCCATCCCCTTAGGGCCCAGCATCTTCGCTGGCATAGCGATCTGACCTTGGCTCTGATACCAAAGTGTAATGTTCCCAGGTCCTGAAATACAGCTGTAGCCACCCCTACATGGGACATCACAATCCACCTCCTTAAGGCTCAGCGTTCTTGTTGGCACACCGATTCGACCCTGGCTCTAATACCAAAATGTAATGTCTCTAGGTCCCGAAGTGCACCGTAGCCACCCCAATGTTCATAATCCACCCCCTTAGGGTTCAGCGTCCTTGCTAACACACTGACCTGACCCTGGTTCCAATACCAAAATGCAACGTCTCATGGTCCCGAAATGTAGCCGTAGCCAATCTAGGGTGTGACCCATAGATATTGTCTGCTTTGGTATAGTCGTAGCGACCTCATGGTTTTATTTCCCTAGGTGTGTAACACCTCACGTAATTATATCAGTATACATAATATATTTAATTGAAAAGTCCATAAATATTTCTAATACTGCAACAAGTCAATTTCAAAACATTTCTAACATAATTTAACAACATAAACTATTAAGGTCTTATAGTCATGGCAAATAAAAATATAACATAGCATGTGCTTGAGGAGCACAAAAGCCTTCACGGCTCACTCCATTGGTGCCTTCCCTTAATTCCTACTAGATCCGCCTGAAAAAATTGTTAATATAGGGGGTGAGATCAAACGTCTCAATAACTACTGAAATTCTAACCTATACAAGCAAATCACATATGATAAACCAAAAATCTATTTATAGGTCTGTATATATGTATATATTGAAAATAACAGATTTGATACATTCAATTCAATTTCAATTTATTTTTCAACATATCCCAAAAATAATGCAATATGCTGCCTCCCTTATATCACCGTCCACCCTTATACCGCTGACTGGAGCCATAGGCTAACACATAGTCCGATAGGAACTAATCCATTTTACTGAATTATTCCAAGCTCACCGATACAAGAGATATATCCGGCCAAAGATATAGAGCTCAAGCTCGGACTATGGCTCCCCTCCTTTGTGAATAGGGAGGTGTCACATGTCCCACAACTCCAATGAATTCCCAGCCAAAGGAAAACATGGAAGAAGGGGCCCTGACAAGTGCCACCCACTGTGCACCGAGTGATGGCATACCACGTGGTAATTTTATATCCATACAATCTCCTTCTATCCTTAGCCCAACAATGCATGTCAGATGCCAATAATATTACATCATGAATACGTCCTCAAATATATTAAAAATAAGATAGCAATAAAACTTATATACCATTTAATAACAACTCATGACAATTCCATAGCCATCAATATATTTAATTATTAATCATAATTAATAGCAATAAATCTTAACAAAATCAAATAACATACCAAAACATTCATTTGAAAAATCACAATATTATATTTCAATATATAAAAATATAGTAAATTCATAATACAATCATACACAATTCACATGTACAAGAAAGAATTTTCAGAGTTACCTGGTACTCTTTAGCTTACAAATATTCACACAAAGAATACTCCAAAATCCTCAAGTCTACAAAATTGCACATAAATATTTATTAACATAAACTCAAAACTACTCCAAAACTACTCTAAAATTCTAAGACTACCCTCTAAACCAAAAATTGCATAAATATATTAACTCTCCCAAATCTAGGCATTTATAATAGATATTATTTTGAAAAATAATTTACATATAAGGCTATTTAAATTTAACAAAAGTATATATATATTTTTTTAATTATAAACAAACTGTAGCTTTATTTAATTTCACAAAATTCTCAATTTATAATTTTTCAAGCCTTCAAAAATTATTTCAAAAATATATATTTAACTTATTCAATATTTAAACCGATTAAAACCTCAATAATATATTAAATAACTCAAATAAATTATTTAACTCAAATTTAATCGGTAAAAACATATTACAAGTCTAAATAACAAATTTTTCAACTAAAATCTTAGTTTAAAATTCTCAAAGTAATCATTAAACAAAAATAAACCGATTAAAATTCCTTAATAATGGATCTTTAAATTTCTACGGTCATATATTGTCAAAACTCCATATTTACTCTATACTCAAACGGTAAAATTTTCTCTAAACATGATAATGATACTAATAATATAAAGCTATAAATATATAGGAAATATTCATAAAGAAAATATGATAACAAGAAGTAGTTTTGTGTACCTAAATTATTTCCAAAACTGTTAGGTACTCTGCAACTCAGCTCTCTCTCTCTCCTTTCCTCTCTACTTCTCACTCTCTTTTCTCTTCTTTTGCTCTCTCTTCCTCTTCCGTCTCCTCTCCCCCTCTTTTATCCTCACTTCTCTAACTTCCAACTATCCATTCTCCCATTTTCTTCATTCATTTATTGTTTTTCCAAAAGTCTTCCTTCATCCGTTCCTTTCCTTCTTTTCCTTCCTCTATTTAATACTCCTTCCTTCTTTTCAACTTATACTTACTACATCTTATCCTATTTTCTTCAGCCGCCCCTCTCTTCTTCTTTTTTTTCTTCTATGTTCATTAATAACCCCCCTTATTCTTTGTTCCATTAAATGATGCCCAGGCTTTCCACCGAATTCGGTGGAAAGCTGGGTATCTATTATATATATATATATATATATATTTTAATAATACAATAATAATATTATTTTATTTCAATTAATTGATATCTTTTTTTTTTAAACAGTATGTTACAAGGTGTACTACCTTACGGTCATGCAATATCATTATGTTGTCATTATTTCTCATGAGAGCATTAATTGTTTCAGCTGCACCACATGACAATCGTAGGACCCGACGACTTGAAGTTAAAGTACGAGTGAATGTGTTGACAAATGCCGAATGTAATAGGACCAAGTGAGGTTCGCCAACAAGTGGATTTTGTCCTATAAGACCAGCAATATCTCTGGTATTTCCTTTTATATTGTTATCCCCAAATCAAAGATTTTGAAAATCACTGATGAGCCTACTAAGTTCAATTGCTAGATTATGAAGTTGATTGCCTATGTTGGCAACTCTAGATTGAAGGTTTCATGACATTGTTTTCCAGTCTACTAAAAATAAATTAAAAAAATATTGATAAACAATAAAAATTAAATAAACATTTAAACAAAGACAAAAATAAATAAAGAAATGATAGAGAACACTACACTAATCATTGTTGCTTCGTCTCTATCAAGGTGGAGGTGAGTGGATGGTTTTGTGGGGATGACAAGGGGTTTTAATAAGAAACAAACATAAACAATGTGTGTCCAAAACTATCAAAAATAAACATAAACAATGCATGATTAAATGTTTGCACATCTCTAAACAAATGCTTGGCCCAAGTTAGCTCAGAAATTTGTTTTTATTTTTATTTTTATTTTTTCATCACTCAAAATTTTAAGTTGAAATTTGAAGACTATATATAAGCTAAAAAATTTTAAATTTAAAAGATGAGTAAATATGTATTTCATTTTAAATTTTAATTTGATTGAATTATACTAAATTAATATTATATATCAAACTAAAATAATAAAAATCATATATAATTTTTAAAATTAGAAAATAAAAATTAAGAGTAAAGTAATACATCCGCCTCCGTACAGTCTTTTAAAAATTACATAGAGCTCTTTCTAATTTTTAAAATTTATACTTTAATCTAACTTTAGAACCGTTTAGAATATTTTGTCAATAATTATAAAATTTTGAATTTATTAATTAGAATATATAATCGTGTCCTCTCATGATTAAATAATTCTTTTACTTCAAAAATTTATACTTTGCTCTAATTTTAACGCCATTAAAGATATTTTTTAATAATTATAAAATAATGAATTGATAATTGAAATTTATAATTTGATCTAATTTTAAATTATCAATCTATACTTTGTGCCTACAACTATATTTTCTTGATTTAATTAATTAATTTTGTAAGGCAAAGTAGCAGGTTTACACGTTTGTGTCGACCCTTCTTGTTCTTTTTAAATTAAAATAGTAGTACAACTTGTACATTTTGTTATCACGAAAATGCAAATTCAGTTGTATTTTTTGGACTTGTGTAATTACAGATAGGCCCAGAATAAATAGGGCCCACTTCCTTAGATTTGTAATGCTATTAACAACTTCAGTATAGCAATTAACAATAGCTTTTTTAGGAAATTCAACAAACTCCGGCGACCGAAAACAATTTTTTTGAAAATTTTTACAACTTCAATATAATGGTTAACAACTTTTGTAACCCTATTAACAATTTCAGTATAGCGATTAACAACAGGTTTTTGAGTTATATAATTTTTCAAAAAAATCTGTTGTTAACTGATATACTAAAGTTGTTAATAGCGTTACAAAAGTTGTTAACCGTTATACTGAAGTTGTAAAAATTTTCAAAAAAAATTATTTCCAGTCACCGGAGCTTGTTGAATTTCCCAGAAAACTTGTTGTTAATTGCTATATTGAAGTTGTAACAGAATTATAAAAGTTGTTAACCGTTATACTGAAGTTATAAAAATTTTCAACTTCAGTATAACGTTAACAATTACGTTTTTTTGAAAATTTTTACAACTCCAATATAACGGTTAACAACTTTAATATAGCAGTTAACAACAAGTTTTTAAATTCAAAAAGTGGCATTTTTATAACTTCAGTAATGCCTTTAACAAACTCAAAAACCTGTTGTTAACCGCTATACTGAAGTTGTTAATAGAGTTACAAAAGTTGTTAACCGCTATATTGAAGTTGTAAAAATTTTCAAAAAAATTATTTCCGGTCGCCGGAGTTTGTTGAATTTCCCAGAAAACCTGTTGTTAATTGTTATATTGAAGTTGTTAATGGCATTACAAAAGTTGTTAACTGTTATATTGAAGTTGTAAAAATTTTCAAAAAAATTGTTTCCGGTCGCCGGAGTTTGTTGAATTTCCCAAAAAAGCTATTGATAATTGCTATACTGAAATTGTTAATGGCATTACAAAAGTTGTTAACCGTTATATTGAAGTTGTAAAAATTTTCAAAAAAAAAAATTCCGACCGACGGAGCTCCGGTGACCAATTATCGGCTGGTCGTCGGAGCTCCGGTGACCGCCGCTGCCGGAGCTCCGGTGATCGGCCGGCCAATAGAGGCTGTGATATTTTTAAAATAATATTTAAAATAAAGGGTAATTTGGTCTTTTCCTTTCACATAATAATCCCAATTTGGTCTCATGGTACCAAAATGGGATTTCTTGAATTCAGCAGACGTTTTTGGGCTTCTGAAGTTAAAGGTGCATTTTTCGGTCTTTTTCCCTATTTCTAATAACAAATACAAATATATATAATAAATATTATATACATAATTTAATATATATTATCTAATTTAATATATTATTATTTATTTGAATTTAATTTTTATATTTTAGTAAACAATTTCTAATAATTTATATTTTTATTCAAATATTTAACAAAATAATAAGTATATTATGTATTTTTATTTTCTTTTATAATATTTGCATTTTTTAATTTTTATATAATATATTATTTAAAAATTATGATATATTATATTTTTATTTTAATAATAAGTTTAAAAAATAATTGTTATATATTTATATTATATTTTTTTGCGACAGAATTGCGACGGAAATTAATGACGGAAAAATTCCATCCACTAATTTCCATCACAAAATGAGAATTAGTGACAGATTGGTAATGGAAATTAGTGATAGAATTTTTCCATCACTAATTTTTGCCACTAATCATTTAAAACAAAATTAGTGACGGACTTGTGATAGAATTTAGTGACGGAATAAGATTCCGTCACTAATCTGTCTCTAAGTTAGTGACGGAATAAAATTCGGTCACTAATTCTTCACTAATTTAGCGACAAAAATTTTCCATCACTAAATTCTATCGCTAATTTTAGTAACGGAATTTGTGAGGGATTAGTGACATAATACAATTCCGTCGCTAAACTCTATCGCTAATACTTCTTTTTTTTTGTAGCGGGGATGTATTTGATAATGGGATTAATTAGTGTTTTCAATTTTGAAAAGGATTATTCAAATAAATAAACATGATTAGTTATTAGGATACGGTCAAAAATGAAAATAGATCCAAAATTGTATGGCTATTGGTAATCTCTAGCTCCATTTTATGTCATTTGTGGCGGCTAGCTTGATGCATATGTGGTGTATTTTATCTTGTTGGACGAGCATGTAGGTTAATCTGTTCAAGTTATTCATAAAAGTTAACTGTATAGAATATTTTTGTTAAATGATAATCTTTGGTTGTATGTTTACAGAACAAGTACAGAAGGAAAAAGTAGGCCCCTATTTTGTGGTATTTACATGATGATGTTATATGTTTCATGTTTATGATAAGCTTTTCATTGATCAAAGACTCGATCGGCCAAAGCACTGGGTTTTTGTGGTTATAAATACGGTTTTGATTTTGCTTTCGTGATGCCCCATTTATACCCACATTGATGAACACGCATATTTAATAAGTAAAATCCCTGACAATTAAATAACTCAAAACTTTATTTAGATCAGTCAATTCGTAAAACTTTTAATTAGGTTCATTAAAAATTGAAAGAGAACTTTAAATTAACGTGTTTCCTTCTGCGATTAACATATTTTGATTCTAAATAAAAAATACAGTATTATGATTTTTAAAGTGATTTTATAATATTAAAAGTAAACATGTAAGGGAAATTTTGCTTCGAATTGCATCAAAAAGTGCTTTTTATTGTAAACTTTAATTAATTGAGAGCTCATTTGCTTCTGTCTTTGTAAATTTCGTTCATACATGCCACTTGGCACCACAACTCATTTAACTTTAATTAAGAGCTCATTTGTTTGAGCTTCTTTTAATAAATAAAACACTTTTAAAAAAATTTAAGAAATTTGTTTAAGTTTTAAAAATATTAAAATTTAGTGTTTTTTTTAATTATCTTGAGAAACTACCATGGATAACTTTTTTCTCTTGGGCAAAGCATGGATGACTTATTCCAAGTAATCAAATGTGCTACATAAGAGACAGTGTCGCTTTCCAAAATATGGATACAAATGAAGATCTTATAGACCCTAAAGATTATTGAAATATAAACATTTGTAATCATGGTAACCAAATGCGAAAATAGCTTCTTTCTTTTTTTAGAAAATTTCTAAACAATTCTCAGTGATTTTTTTCCTGCTTAACTTGTAATGCGTCTAACAATTAATATAAGTTTTTGCTGTTTTCTTTTTTTGTTTTATATAAAATCCATACTACTCGTTTGCCTCATCAATTATCTCTAATTAATTGAGCTGCTAAACGGATAATGTGAGGAAGTACCTCCAATATAAGGTCGAAGAATGAAACATGAGTGGATGGATCACCACAAGTCCACAATGAGATTATTAACTTGATACTGTCACAGCTACCTACGTGCGCTCTTTATTCCTTTATCAGACCCATCCTTATATGGGGGACGGTCTCTTCACTTCCCTCTCCTTCCTTTTTTTTTTTAAACTAAAGGTGGTAAAGTAGGTTGATAGTGCAAACACGATCCCTGCCAGCTAAAGTAGCTCGCATCTTGACGGGCTCGGTTTGCGAAAGGCCAGCCCATGCCCGCCAATGCAGGTTGGCCTAAATTATTTTTTTTCAAAAAATTTTGTTGTTACATAATTGAAGCAAGGACCAAGGAGCTAAGAGGACCAAACTTGATTTTTTAAGTGTAAGGTAATAATTGTTCGACAATAATTAAATTTATTATTGAATATAAGTCTGTCATTTGAATAGAAATTTTTTTAAAATATTTTTTTAATTCATGTAAATTGCCTAAATAAATATTAGAAGGGAAAACTAATTTGGAGGTCCTTGCAATTTTACTCAGTTTTGAATCAAGTCCCTGAGTTTTTTTTGTTTTTTATTGAATCCTTTAAATTTCCTCTGTTATATGCGTTACTCCCTAAACCTAAAACTGTCAACTTAAAATTAACAGCGTTGAAAGTTCCGTCTAAATCATCATCATCTTTGACTTCCTTCCACCATAACCCCCAAGCTTTCTCTCTGCTTTCCCACCATTATACACCTCATCGTTCCATGTCCAACACCCATGCCATTAGAGCTTGACTTTTTTGACTACAGAGCTGCTATTATTACTTGAACCGTTGTACTCATCGCAACCCGGATGCCTTCACATATGGGCTTGGCTATGTCGGATTCCATGACTTGGTGCAGCAACTCAGGTTCTACGACGAAGGAGGTAACCATGATCGATAATGATGACTTGGGTGTGAATTAGGTATATTTTTTGGGATGTTTGATTAAAAGGCCTTGTGCATGATTTCTAAATAGCATCCACCAGATTTAATGGTGGGAGAAGGAGATGATGTTGAGGAATGAGAACAGGGGAGAGAGAGCTTGGGGGTTACAGACTTACGGTGAAAGGAGGTTGAAGAAGAAGAAGAAGAGTTAGACTTTTAATGAAACTTTTAACGGGGTTAGTTTTAATAAACAATTTTAGGTTTTAGGGAGTAAGAGGTCTAACAGTGGAAATTTAAAGGATCTAATTAAAAAAAAAAAAAGTCTAGGGACTTGATTCAAAATTGAGTATAACTATAAGGACCTCCAATTAGTTTTCCCATATTAGAAATAGTACTTGTTGTAGTATTAATTTTTTTTTTTGATGTAGTTATTGAGTTTTTTTATGTAAATGCTAATTGTACGTGTTAGTGGACTAATATAGGTGCGACATGCAAGGTACAAGATAAAAACGTGTTACTGGGAGAAAAATCTTACACACATGTATATTATCATAATGCTTTGAACCTCTTAAAGAGCCTTAAGATATGCATTAATTCTCTCTCTTATTATTAAAATTTTGATTTTGATTTTTTTAAATTTTATGATTACATTTTTATTATTTTATATTATTGTTGGTGTGGGATTGAGAGTTGGGTTTTAAAATTTGAAATGTTAAAGTCCAAGGGATGGCATCAAGTGTGCAGACTTCCTCGCAAAAGATGCTCATCATAAAAATGATGAAATGCTCATATTGACACCTCATCCTGGGTGCATACGTTTTCTGGACGAGGATTTTCGTCTTGCCTTTAGCTGATACAACCTTAAGGGTGTAATCTTTTCTCAAGTTTTTTAACTTGCCCTTGTAATTAAAAAAAAAAAACTTGGACTAGATATTAGATAGTGTATATTTGAGTAAGACCATGTATGAAGATTGATTTAAAAAAAAAAAGAAGCGAGCTAGCCTGCAGCAAAACAAACTCAAAAGGAGTGTGGGCCGAAACAACCCGTACCTTAGCGGGATGACATTTTGCCAACTTGAGCCCACTATTTTTGACAGGTTGATGGGCCTAGCCTGTATTATCAGTTCTACTCTTCACTTCACATTTCAATTATAAGATCATAATTTGAATGATCCAAATTTTACATTTTATAAAATTATAATTAAGATGTTAAAATAGTTTTAAAAATAAATAAATAAAAATAAAACTAATAAATTTTAGTCATGATGATTTAAGATAACAATAAAATGTATCTTATTTATAAATTTATGAAATATGAAAATGTACATCGTTCAATTAAAATTTTAATAGTTGAAATGAAAAATAAATGAAAAAAAAAAAGAGTGGAGAGGCCCCTTGCATAGTTGCATTATTTTTTTTCCGAGTGATGTATAGTTGCGGTATTAATTGGTCATGTTGCCACATCATTTGGAATTTATTTTTTACATATGTCAATCAGTCAATGCACATGTTGCCACAATGTCTATTTTCATGTAATGTCGTCGGTGGCAGGGTAAAAGCTGTGCTACATTTTGGAAGCAGAGCGGCCAGCTAAGATAGTGTCAGCAAGACCTGAGTTTTTCACTAAAAAAGAATGTTGGTTTTGAAAAGTCTCCACTGAAACAGAATTTCTTGAGTAATTTATGATTGTCAGTGTGTTTTTTGTCGTTTTTTGTTTAATATTACTTACGGTTTTGATTATAAGATCCAGTTAATTTATTTAAAGAGATTAAGAAAGTAAATTAAGTTAGTTATTTGTAATAAATAAGTGTTATCATTCTTAAAATATCCTGGCTAATTAAGTATATTGGCTAAAACTATAATTATTAGAAGGACTATCTTAGAAAAAAATGCATAAATATAAAAAACAAAATGGATTTGGGTCTTATAATTAAAACCAAACAAAAAGTCAAACGGGATCTTATATTAAGAATCGGAGGCAATACTGATCACTGCCAATTCACAACTCATTAATAAATTTTTTGATATAAAGACATTTTTATTATTTAACTATATTTATAAAATACCAAATCAGATATTGGGTCCGTTTGGATCAGCGATTGGAAAAGTAGCTTATTGAAAAAATAGCTTATAGAGAAGTGAAATTGGAAAAAGCTAAATTGGATAAGTTGAATTGTGTTTGGATTAGAGTTCAGAAAAGCTAGATTGTAAAAGTAAGATTGGTAAAAGGTTGTTTGGATTATGATTGAGTAAAAGTAAGTTTGGTTGTAAAATGACCAAAATAGATATGAGTTTTAATAAATAATGAAACATGATTAAAAAAATAATTTCACATAATACAATGAAATTAAAATAATTTAATATGAAGAAGTCATAAAAAATATTTTAAATATAAAGTGAAACATGAAAAAATAAAAGTATATTTTTAGGAGCATATTTAAAAATAAAAATAAATTTCTAACTTATTCATTACTTTCAACTAATTTTAATTGATTTTTTATTATCTACAAATTAGTTATTTGAGGCTTATAATAAGAACCAAAAGAGGTAATAAATTTCTTAACTTTTTTTCTCTCCATATTTCAAAAGCCATAAGCCATAAACTATAAGTCATAAGCTGTTAATTTTAGCTTATAACTTATTGTAGCTTTTCAAACAAAAACCCGATTACAAAAAACCTGATCCAAACAGATCCAATTTTATCAATCGAGCTTATAAAACTTATAGAGCTTATAAACTACTTATAAACTCCAAATAAGTGATGCCAAACACGCACATTACTTCTTCTATTAGTTCCGTTGATTTTTCAATACACTAGTGTCTATTTTCATGTAATGTCGTCGGTGGCAGGGTAAAAGCTGCGCTACATTTTGGAAGCAGAGCGGCCAGCTAAGATAGTGTCAGCAAGACCTGAGTTTTTCACTAAAAAAGAATGTTGGTTTTGAAAAGTCTGCACTGAAATAGCATTTCTTGGTCATACGAATCTTTTTACTAAAAAAAAATAGTAATTTTTTTATATTACATTTATCATCTTGATTTAATTTTTTTTAAGCATTCAGTATCTTATTTTTAATACATTAAAATTAGGATAATTGATATAACTAAAAAAAAAAACATTATAATACTTAATATACCAAAAAAAATAAATTTAGAGTGCTAAATACACCGTAAAGAAAATCACAATTTTAATGCCCTTAAGAAATAAAATCTGTTACACGCACTTTTATTCATTTTTATTGTTATCAGACAAACCATGGAGTGGGGACCTCTCTTTTTCATGCTTATATGAACCACGCCGTCTGCTAAGAAGAAAGGATGAAATCCTCGCCCCAGAGTCATGCACATGCACTGAAGATTTTTTTTATAAAAAAAAAATATTTAATGACGAGGGCCACATCATATAATACGCTATACGATTGCTAAAAGAGATGTTTAGCAGTTGGATCAGATAATTTGGAAGAAAAAAAAAAGTAGAAATAAATATTCGTGTGGGCTAAATAACAAAATATTAAAAACCGGACCATTTATTGAGCCGGGTCAGTGGTTGTCAACTCCCAATCAGATCAGTTATAATTAAAATGATGATATATTTTTAAATATATATTGATTAGTGTAGATAATAATAATATAAACATAAACATAAATGTCAAATAATAAAACTAAAATAATATATGAAGAGTTTAAAACTTTTTTTTTAAAAATAACATGTGAAAAAATATTCTGACCTAATTAAAATTCTACTCTTTTTAATAATTTTTCATGACAAAAAAGTTGTTAGGCTTAGTTATTGAAAAAAAAGTCACAGCTAGCATATAAAAGGTAGTAATTTATTATTACTAGTATATTTCTTGTCATTTTTTGTTTAATACTGATCACTGTCAATTCACAATTTATTAATAAACTTTTTGATATAAGTACATTTTTATTATTTAACTATATTTATAAAATACCAAATCACATATTACTTCTTCTATTAGGATCTTGACATCTTAGATACTGAACTGTAATATTGTAATTTTCAATTTTTTTAATGTCATTTTTCCTCTAGAATATATATTTTAAATGAATATATTTTTCCAAAAACTCCATTCCGCTGATTTTTCAATACACCAGTGTCTATTTTCATGCAATGTTGTCGGTTGCAGGGTAAAAGCTGTGCCACATTTTGGAAGCAGAGCGGCCAGCTAAGATAGTGTCAGGAAAAAAAAATAGTAATTTTTTTATATTACATTTATCATCTTGATTTAATTTTTTTAAGCATTCAGTATCTTATTTTTAATACATTAAAATTAGGATAATTGATATAACTAAAAAAATAACATTATATTATAATACTTAATATACCAAAAAAAATAAATTTAGAGTGCTAAATACACCGTAAAGAAAATCACAATTTTAATGCCCTTAAGAAATAAAATCTGTTACACGCACTTTTATTCATTTTTATTGTTATCAGACAAACCATGGAGTGGGGACCTCTCTTTTTCATGCTTATGTGAACCACGCCGTCTGCTTGTTCATTCGCTCTCATTTCCCCGTCTCTCATTTCCCCGTCTCTCTACATTGTTCATTCCCAGGTATTTTTTTTCTCTACAATCTGCACAGCAATTTTACATAGGTTTTTATGGTTTTTATTTTTCTTTCTTCTTCCATTTTTTATCTCGCCTTCATCTTTCTTTTATTTTGTTTCTCTCTCTGTTTTTTATTCTTCTCCCATCAATATCTTCATCTTCTTCTCCTCTATGAAAACACTTGAACCTTAAAACTAGATGAAGTGTGTTATTTTTTGCCAAATCAAAACGACAGCTATTTCAGCATCAGCTTATAAAAACACTTACCACCGTAAAAATAGTCACACGTTTTAGTATTAAGCATCATTACACTATTATTCTTCCAGTCGTCCTCCTCATCTTGAAGCATTTTCGATGCCAGTTTTCTTTCTTTCTTTTTTTTTCATTTATATAACCGTCCTGTTTCTTTTTCTTGTTTATATGTGTATATATAAAGCAACCTTATAATCTTTTAGTTAGTTAAATCATGTTGATTGAATTTTTTTGGTTTTTTAATGTCTCTCTCATATTATCTTATTTCTTTTTCTTTATAGTCACACATGGCGGAAGAGTTGAACTTGGCGATTCAGGAACTGAGCGCTCTAAGAGAGAATCAGGTAAATGAGATCAAGTCTGCAGTGCTCGATGTCATTGGCATACTCGAACATAACGGAACACACATAAACACTCATATGGTTAAGATTTTTGAATCAATGCCTACTCGCCTTGCAAGAGATCTTGATGATGCAAGGACCCTGAAATTACAATCAGAGATGACCAGTGTTATCGACCCTCTCATAGGACAGGGTGATGATACCTTCGTTCTTCATGACAGAGTAGCAAATCCACACAATGTGAGTATAAGAAGGGATCAAGGTGAGTATCGATTGTCCCTTCCTAGAGGAGATGGGCTTCCTACTTGGAATCTAATGCTCTATGACACACATTTTGAAAGCTCCCATAGGGTAGAAATCTGGCTATTTAGAGGACGCCATGCAGGCAACCGCAGGAGGGGAGTAATCATACGCCTCCCAAGGAACCGCTGATGAAAATTAAGATGTGAGGTTTATTTAAGTTTTAGGTCTAATTTGATTAAGTTTATTTATGTTTATTTTAATGAGTTGTTTGTAATCCATATTTATTTGGTATCAAGTTTTAATGCATTTATTTAATTAATGTAAATTTTTTCCTTAAAAGGTTACGTATCCTTGTTCTCTTTATTTTAGTGACCTTTGTTTTGGTTTTTAGGTTCAAGAATAAAGCTGGCAGCATGTGCCTCAGAGGATCCTGGTGAATGGTGATTTGGTTTGATATGACAGAATTGTTCAGGATCTAGTTTTTTCTTGTAGGTTCTTGTACTTTTTTTTTTTGCCCCTTGTCTGTGTTTGATGTTGGTTGCTGCTTTTTTGCTATTTGTTTGGCTATTATCGGCATGTATAATGATCAATGAACACTTTATCATGGTACTCAAAACCGGATTGGAACAATTGGGTTGGGTCGAAACCAGTGACCAATCACTTGTTCAATCCAGTTGATAATCAGACTCAGTGGTTTTTTTATCCTGGTGACCCAATGCAATCTAGAAGTAACTCGGGTAACTTGCGACACTAGCCGGGTTACTTGGTTCACATTTTTGGTTGCTTGAGAAGTACAAGAATACCGGCAAGAAGAAAGTCTCGGGAAACAAGGGAAGAAAGGAGATGCTTCCTTTTTTCCTGTTGATCAACGCTTCGTACTTAGCAACGTCATGCCTTTTGAAACAAAATATTAATAGTATAATATTGCGCATTTTCTGTGTTTTTATAATCCCACGTGCCCATCACCATCGTCCTATATACTTAATTAATTATATATGAAAAATTTTATCAAACAAAATTATACATGAAGAAGAGGAGGGAAGCAGATCTTTTATTAATTATAATAATATATACTCCTTTATTTTGGAAAAAAAAAAGATAAAATAGAAATGTAATGTGATTTAAGTTTAGCAAACTGGATGATAGAGATAATATATGAAATCAGATGACGCCTTATGATCAACTTTGTTAATTATATATATATATTAAATTTATAATTAATTTTTAGTAATTTTTTCAAAATAAAAATGATGATATTTGCTTGCTTTTATTGAATTCCAGGCACACGCTTCCTCTTGAAATTTATAAGGCAGAAAGAGAAGATTTTTTTTTAACTATTTGTAATTCACTTCTTTAACTTTTTACAATGAATGTACCATATTATCCTTCATTTATTATAATGTAGATGGTTATTTTTTTTAAAGAGTATATATTAAATAGGAGTAAAATTAAAATTTGTTATATTTTAATAAAGAGTTAATGCAGTTTTAAGGTTTTTCTTAGTTTATATGAAACATGTTAGAAATGGTTTATAAATAAGATCAGAAAAGTACAAATACAGGACCCAGAATTACAGGCCAACAGTTGCCAGTGTTCCGTCCATACCACGTCTTAGCATAATCTCCTCATTGTCAGTGGTTTGGGGGAGCGGAGACTCAACGCAGCAACAATGAGAAGGAAGAACAACAGAGATGAAACAAGGACCGTTGGCGTAGGAGACGAACGAACACACAGAAAAGGAAGGGAGAGATGTGACCGAGAAAGATGCATTACTCACTCCCCTGGAAAGATGACGACGGAGAAACAGAGGAGGATGCAATGGGTTTCCTTCTTTTAATGAATGAAAGGAAAAAACCTTAAAGCTTCTGCTCTCCGCTCCCCCAAACCACTGACAATGATTAAAAAAATACATGGCGGGATTTGATTTTTCATCAGGTTTATTTGTAAGACAAATGGGGTATACAATCCACAGAGAAATTTTTGCCTGCACTGAAAACACCATGTCGTTTGTGATCCCCTAATTAAATGAAATTAATTTAGATAAATTCAGTCTCACATAATCTTCCGGTCCTTAATATAAAATCTAATTATTGAGTTAGTTTTGATTCTAAATATAATACCCATTTATCATATTTATCAATTTTTTCTAAATTACTCCTATAGATATTTCCTTAACTATAATCAAGTAGAAAAAAAAGATGGGGTATTAAGAAAGATGATTATGTTATTTTAGAAAAAACGTATCACATTTTTTATAATTAACTAACTTATCTAATTTTCTTAATTTAATCAAATTAGTGAAATTAGTCTTAAGAATAGAAAAATAGAATCACGTCACTGGTTTTAAAAATAAAAAAAATCATAGGTCCCACAAAAATTTATATTTAGCAAGTTCTCTCCCATCAATTTAATGCCTCTCTCTTCCTCCCATTTTCACATCAACCCACCAAATTTGTCAGCTGTTCGAATTTGAAAACCACCCCAAAAACCTTCTCAGTTTAACCACACTCCATCAACTTATAATTAAAATAAGAAGTAATATTAAAAATATTTATCTACAATATTTATACTAACTAAATTAATGTTATAAAACAACAAATACTTATTAATTTTTTGAGTGGAAAAATTATTCTATTACTTACTAAACTTGACTGTTATTGTAATTTGCAAATTCTTTTAAATTTTAAGTCACATTTAGATAAATTTTCTAATTTGTCAATTTTTAATTGAATTGTCACACGGACATACTTTTACATCTGATCTATAATATAAAATTTAAATAACTAATTTATGAATATTAAAAAATTTAATTGTGTTAATTATATATAACAAATATGCATTGATTTTCTTAAAATATTTTTTAAATCATATGCATTATAACTGTATCACCCATTTAGTCGATCAAATCTTCTTATATGTGATTTTTTATTTTATACATATGCATTTATATTACTTATATGATTAAGATAAAAAAATTTAATAGATGTAAAAATATATTAAGAAACCCCTAAAATTCTACAATACCGCTGAATTTTATTTAAATATATATCAGATATAAATAAATATTTTAATATATAACTATGTATTTATTATTTGCAACATTAACTAGTTAACATAAATGTTATAAATAAATATTTTTAATAGCAATTAATATATTGCGGGGAAGCACGTTAGTGTCTTGGTCGAATGAAATTAAAAGGATAGAAGTTTTTTGGGGTGGTTTTCAGACGGCCGTGAGATTTGGTGGTTTTTGATGGAAGAGGAAATGGGGGCATTGTTGGAAGTGAAAATGAGAGGAAGACAGAAGCATTAAATTGACGGTGAGAGAAATTGTTAAATACCCTTCCATTACTTAATATAATATTCGTTTAACTAATTTAATTTAATTAAAAAAATTAGGCAAGTTAGTTAATTATAAGAAATGTGACACATTTTTCCTAAAACACCATAATCATCTTTCTTAATACCTCATCTCTCTCTTTTACTTGATTATGGTTGAAGGAACATCTATAAGGATAATTTAGAGAAAATTAATAAATATGAGAATGGATCCTATATTTAAAACCAAAATCAACTTAACAATTAGGTCCTATATTAAAGATCAGAACAGTATAAATTTTTGTGGGATCCACAACTTAGGGTGTGTTTGTATCTAGGTTTTGACACCAAAACGCACAATTCAAATGACAAACGATGACTTTGAAAAAAAGGTGGTGTTTGGTTCAACATTTTTATAATCTGACTTTTGAGTCTCAAATGAGCTTATGAAAGAAGCCATTAAACCTTGCTTTTAACAGTGGGAACTACCAATGCGGTGGAAAATTAATATTTTTCAATTTCTTCCTTATAATAAATTAATTTCTTTATTTTTAATTATTTTATTTACAATATTTCTTTTATAATTGTCACATTACATACATTTAATATTAAATATGTACTACTTCCTGTCATTAATATAAGAGTTAGTTGACTAATTTGGAAAGATTAAAAAAGTTGGTTAAATTAGTTATTTGTAATAAATAAATGATATCTTATATTTAGGATTAAATTAAATGTTAAACTAACTCTTATATTAAAAATCAGAAGTAGTATTACTCAATAAAAGTTATATCTTTTTTAATCATTTTACATCTAAACTGACTTTTTCATTAATCATCCAACAAGTTTTAATTTCTCAAACTAATTTTTTTAAAAAAACTAATCCAAATATAAATCATATTATACTATTTGACTTTTACCCAATTCAACTTTTGTAAAAATCAAATTAAAAAAAGTTACTTCTATCATCGCTTATCCAAACACACCTGTATTATTTCTTTGACCAGTGATGCCATGTGAGACTGAATTTATCTGAGTTGGTTTCATTGTAATAGGGAGATCACAAATGACGTAGTACTCTTAGTGCACGCAAGAATTTCCCACAATGAATGTATGATTTTGATTTATTGTGTTTCCCATCGAATCTCCATAGGAACATCAAAGAGAAGGGAGGATGCATCGAGGTGGATCTTTCACATATCTCATGAAATATAAGAAATTGGGAGTAATAAAATATTGGCATTGTTTTTGCACCATTAGTATGCAAAGTCTTTGCATTTAATTAATTGTTCTCTCTTTTATTTCGTGTCAGTTACTTATTTTATAATTATGATTTTAATTATTTTTTAATAATTATCACATTAAAAATTATATAGTACTCCCTCCGTTCCTTATTATAAGAGACATTTGATGCTTATGGTATGTTCCTATATATAAGAGACACTTAAAAGTTGTCTCTACTTTTTGGTGTTAACTTCCTATTTTACCTATATTTATTGTTTCTAACTCATACTCTCTCCCCCTCCCACTTCTCTTTCTTTTAATAATTTAATTGTTCTCTCTCATGCTCTCTCTCCTTATTAATGAAAGTATTTTTGGAAAAAAAATTACACTTTTTGCACATTAATTGTTCTTAACTAATATTAACTGTTTTTTTTAATCAACGTAATTCGGTTATTCGTCTCTTATAATAAGGAATGGAGAGAGTATGAAACAATACTATTAATAAAGTTCATATTTTTTTCAGTAATTTAATATCTAAATTTATTTTTTTATCAATCATCCAAACAAGTTTTAACTTTTAAAATCGACATTTTATAAATATCAATCTAAACATAAATTATATTATACTAACTAATTTTCACTTTAACTCATTTTTGCAAAAGTTTTTGTCAGTGCTAATCCAAATTGATTCTAAGACAGGAGAGCTTCCAAGTACGTATAGGTAAATGAAGCGTCAGGACCAAGTATTAATAACCCTCCTGATGAAGAGCTCTTTCCACTATTCATTGTAAGTGGCCATTAGTCTCTGCTTTATTTAGATTCAGGTCAAGCCATTGCAGTAGGCCAGCTGCGAAAAAGTATCCCGATACTTTGGTTTTACCATGATACATAACCTAATTTTTTTTTACCATACATCAAAAGAACTAAGAATAAAAAAAATCCAGCTCGAAGGCATTTATCTGTTTACTTTCCAGCATACAAAAGAATCTTCTTTCATTGGCTTCACTTTAAATGTTTGGAGGCAATTACTTGTTTTGTGTAAGCGTAATTGGTGGTCTCCAACCCAATAAATGTATTTCCCAAAACTACATTGAAATAAATTCAAAATAATATAATTAATTGACATATCCTAGAAAGATGAAGTTATCATAACAATATAACTAGTTGAAATATACCTAATTTAAATTGCTGCTCATCTTGGTCATATGAAATGGGCTTCTAATGTTCCAAGAACCATAAAGAACACATGCAATCATAGGATGACTTATTGGAATTAGATGACCAGAATTGGCCTATAATATAACACAATTATATTCCGTAAGCATAATTAAAAAAATAATTGTCATGTTTATTAATTTTATAAGCACATCTATTTTATCTGATGAGTATAGCCAATATTTTGAGGAACAAAAGCTAGCTCTAATACGGTTGAAGTAACATGTTTTACTCCCTTTTGTTTTTCTATAAAGAAATTTAAATTTAGAAACAAATAACTAATACATATACATAACACAAGTACTTATAAAAATTATGTCTTACTTGATTTTCGTTGCATTTCAAAGTGACCCTTTCTTCTACCACTTCCACTCTCTTTTGGCTTTGCAGGTGGATTAAAAATTTGACCCTTTTTTTTAGATGGATCTTGCTTGTTGGCATGAATTTCTTTATTCATTTCCATATTACTGCTTTGATCCAAATTACGTAAATGTTCTTGACCTTTTTAGGATCCATTCTTAAGAACATCCCACATGATATTTTGAGTTTCCTTGTGATTTTGTGAGGCCAACACAAGGTTATAAACTGACCGCATAATATGCGGTAGATAATTTTTGGAACTCCACTAGTTGCATGTTGTCTTTTATGTTGACAATCAATAAACTTTGCATTCTTTGGCCATCTCTTCAAGAAGTATTTATTTGGTACTCTTATCACACAATTAATGTTATAAACTCTCAATGCATGTGAACAAAGAACACTCATAGATTCAAATTTTTTGCAACTACAAGTAACATCTTCATCAGATGAATCAAATTGGACAAGTCACCTCTTTGACTATTTTCCTTCCTTCCACAAGCCGTAAACAAAAATGTTCCCATCCCTTTTAATTTCTTTAAGCAAAATCCCCACTCTATCCAAATATTCCTTCTCAAAAAATTTTAAAATTTTTTTAGTATAAACTTTTGATACATGGGATAAAGTCTTATTACTATTGACAGCACATGAAGGAATGCCTTCACTATTGTGAAAATCTTCTTCGCCCTCAACACTTCTCCATTTTCCCACCATCTACTTAAAAGCTAAGAAAAATTCTGTAGCAGAATTTTTTTTTTTGTAGATATATCACCCAAAATAGTATTAGTGCTCTTACTCCCTTGAGAAGATTTTATACTTGAAGAAATCATATCTTTGCCAAATGCAGTTGACCATTTATGTTGAAATATTGTGTAGATTCTATTCAGCCAATTATGGTCACTAAGGCTAAATCTCTTAATCATTTCATCCCTTGTAATTTCAAATTCCGCTTCTGAGTTACACTGTTTCATACACTTTTAAAATAATGATTGGAACTCCTTGTCAGAGTTCAAATGACTTAAATGAGATGGGGCATTTTTAGCTATATGCCACAAGCACAAGCTATGCCATTTATTAGGAAATATCCTCTCAATTGCTTTGGCCATAGTAGCATCTTGATCAATGGCAATAGTTTGTGGTGGTCAATTTCCCATAAACATAAAAAATTGTTCAAACAACCATTCAAAAGATTCTATTGATTCTTTTATCAAAAAAGCACAACCAAGCATTACATTTTGCCAATGATGATTTATCCCAACAAATAGTCCACAAATTAAATCATATTTATTTGTATGATAAGTTGTGTCAAAAACCACCATATTTCCAAAACAATCATAATCGATTGGTGATCTCCCTCCCTTAAAAAAAACACTTGTCAAATGTAATTCATGATCAAATTGAACACCATAATAAGACATTGGATCTTTAGCCTAACAACTTTGTAAGAAATTAACTAAACTTTTTCTATCCCTAGCTTCTATCACTTTCAACTTTTGTTTATTAACAAAATTATAACAATATTTTTTTGAAAATTCAATATTATCAAAACCATGTGTTTCTTCATCTATATAACTCCACACATCCCTAGTTCTAATTCTAGCAGTTATCATAGAACTAATAAGTTCACCCTTAACTGTAGAAATATTCCTAGCAGAATGCATCAAATGCCTATGCTCTTGTTTTACAAATTCATGATTATGCTCAATAATTAATTTAGTGATCTTTCGTAGATCATATAATTGAATAGTAAACCGAACCATTACTTCACAATTTGTCCTTGCATTTGTTGTAGTAAATGAACTATTAATGCATTCTTCTAAATAATTAGATCCTTGTTTTGAACACACATAATCTTTGTATGAATCTTGTTAGTTCTAACAACATAGGTCTGTTTTGATTTTCTCATCCAAAAAAAAAAAAACTCAACTGATATGCATATGTTGTGTATAAATCATAAGCCTCATCTCTATTATTTACAACTTGACCTAAGTAAATATTTTCAACACCAAAGTTATATATATCTTCAAAGCTAGGATTAGTCATAGATTTTTCTTTTCCCTCCTATCTAACCCTGACTTATTTGCTATTTCCATTCTGTACAAAATTAAAACTAATTCAAAATCTTCACAAAACTATTCTATAATAAAAGTCAATTAAATCACAAACACTTTTTGTTGGGAAAAATAAGAAAAACTCTTTCCCCACAATATACATACACATGTAAAAGCAAATGAGACCCCAGAACATGAGTAGATAACTATAAAATAAAGTTCTCGTCAGATCTCCAATTTCAAGTATATATAGGAGACAATAAAGCTTTCAATTTAAATATTGTAACAATATTCAAGACTAATTTAACAGTAGAATCATCACGTGAAGATTATTTACTTTGTTAGATGTATTCCAGCGCATTTATATATACCAATTCCTTAAGGTCCTAATTTATAGATTTACCTCTAGTGATCATGTGGAGCTCCCTCTTCCCTTGTTTCGATTTCCTGGTCAAAAAAGTTTATATAACTTCTTTGCTTGCTACAGGATCAAGGGAGCGTCTTTTTACTCATGGAATTAGAGGGGAAGAATGAGAGGTAGTGGGAGGCGCGGGAAATGACAAGCTAATGGAGGGCTTTTTTTCTTGTTTTGCAAATTTTTTTCTTTTAATTTTTGTATTTACCAGCTAATATTTAAAAAGTGCCATATCAGATTAAAATAATATGAGATGTTCTTTTTTTTATTGGTTAGACCACAAATTACATGACACTTCAGGTTCATCTAAGAATCTCTCCCCACTCGAGTGCATGTGCCTCTGCCACAAGCGCTAGTTTGTCAGTAGCTTTTTGTTTCTTCAAAATAATCAACTACCTTCTGCCTTCACATGAATATCTATAAAATGAGCAGCTTAATTGCTACTCTTTCAATTCTTAATATAAGACTCATTTAACTAATTTGATTAAATTAAAGAAGATAAATAAGTTAGTTAATTATAAGAAATGTGATACATTTTTCTTAAAACATCATAATCATTTTTCTTAATACCTCCTCTCCCTCTTTTACTTGATTATGGTTGAGAGAGTGTCTATAGGGGCAATTTAGAGAAAATTGATAAATATAAGAAATTGGTGTTATACTTAGGACCAAAACTAACTCAATAATTGGGTCCTATATTAAGGACTGGAGGAGTAATATATAACTACAGTTCACTTTCATAGCTCTTATATTATCTAATGATTTATCTCATTTTCTTAAATCTAAGAAATTTAGTTAAATAGCACTTATATTAAAAGGGGGAGGGAATATTACATTTCCCAATTAAATCAAATAATGCTAGACCTGGAGAATGGAAAACTGAAAACATAAACAACTTACACCAATGGCATTTTACTTTGGGCATTTTGCCGTGCAAGGAACTTATGCTATAAAGGCACTTGCAGTAGAAGAAATCCTAATGGATGGAAATAAAAAGTAGAGACTGTTTTGTTAGATTGATCACTGCAACAACATTATTGACTTGCTAGCTACTCACACGCCCTCTTCATTTCTTTACCTAATCCATTCACATGTGTTCATTATTAAAAAATATATCAAATATAATTTAGTTTAAGTTTGTTCGTTTTTAAGACTGAAATTTGAAATAGGGAAAAAGAGAAGAGATCAATATCAGAAACTCCAAAGTAGCTTGAAAGATATTGAAAAACCCTCCTTTGCTAAAGCAGTTAGATGGTTTTGTTCTCTTGAGATAACTTGAATCTTCAGCTCCCATGAATACCTCATCAATTTCTAAGTCTGAACAAAAACCAAGCCTGAATCATATCCATTACCGTGAGAAATAAGTTACGTTTCCCTCTTTTGGGCCTCAAGCTCCTCTTTCTCGGTCTTCTTCTGGACAAGAAATTGTAGAACTTCTTGAAGGGTAGAATGATGATCACTATTCTTCATCTTCAAGAGCTCCTCACCCACCTCAGCAGGAGTGACATGAGTGGCAAGAATGGCTTCTTCAATTTGTGAAAAAAAGAGGATGTGATGAAGTTGAAGGTAATTAAAAGCAAGCTGCCTGAACATGGATGGAGTGCAAAATGACATGTGGATGTGAATGTCCATACGACCTGGACGCAACAATGCGGGGTCAAGCTTCTCTTTGTGGTTGGTTGTAAAGACTATAATCCTCTCATCTCCACAACTTGACCAGAGACCATCAATGAAGTTTAATAGCCCCGACAGTGTCACTGACTACATCCACAAAAAGATATGAATAAGTCATATATACAACTCAATTTAAATCATAAACTACATCTTATGTTGAGCACGGAAGGTAGTAAAAACAGAGACTTTTGTCTTGTGTCCATGTGACAAATCTCAAGTCGACCTATTATAAACCAAATTGCACACAAAAAAAAGGGTAAATTATTGAATAACCCGTTGGTTTGGGTAACCAGAAGTGATGCGATCCTGCAATTCAATAGTACAATCAATGTCTTCCACAACGACGATGGACCGATTCGCCATAGCAATCATCAGTCGCCGGAGGTCCGAATTGCGGCTTAAAACCGTCAGGTCCAGATCGTATATGTCAAAATGCAAATAATTCGCCATTGCTGCAATCAAGCTCGATTTTCCCGTTCCAGGTGGGCCATACAACAAATACCCTCTCTTCCATGCCTTACCTACCTTCCTGTAATACTCTTTCCTCCTCACAAACCTCTCCAAATCCTCCACGATGAATTTCTTAGTGTCTGGCTCCAATGCCAGCGTCTCGAACGTCGCCGGATGGTCTAGGGTCATCGGCGTCCATGCGTCTTTCAGATTGTCGCATATGCCATTGCAATTTACTGTAAAGATCCTCAGGGCTCTCGCTTCTTGCTTCATTAATTTCGCTTCTTGCATAATGAAGGGAAGGTACGATGCGAACACCAACTCCTTGTGCTTCTTGTGAAAACTGAGCTCTAGTGATCGAATTTCTGAATGGTCTCTAGGATTATTGCTGAAACTTTTGGACTCAACCCCACGGCGTATGAAGACCCATTTGAATTTGATGCCATTGAACACGTCCATGATGAACTCATCGCATTTCACGGTAATCTCAAAGCCCCTTTTGGCATCATCAGGCTTGCTAACTTTGAATCTGCGAGTGGAGGGGGAGATTTTTTTGCCCACATAAGTGACTGCGGCATCATAGATTTGGTTGCTAATGAGACCCTCGAACTCATCGATCACTATGGTCAGTTGGGAAGAGAAGCGACGGAAGAATCCACGGACACCATCGAAGAAACAGTCCACGATTTCGCCGGGCAAGAGGTCCCGAGCCACTGATCGGATAAGCACTATGGTGGTTGCGACGGAGGCGACCGTTGAAACAAATGTCTTGGTGGTGGCAAGGTTGGTTTCAACAGAAGAGGAAGGGAAGAAGAATGCCATTTTTAGGATAATGAATCGTGCAGGAAGAAGACCTGGGAAAAGGGTTGGATGCAAGGGCCGTCTGTCCAAGTTATTCAAAACACACTATATTTAGTATGTGAGCAGATCTCAACAGTTCGTTACGTAATAATAATCTCAACCACAAAATTTAGTTGTGGCCTCATAATTTATATATATATATATGACATACATATTTCTCCATTTTCCGTATTTTTCATACGTCACTTTGTCTTCTCTCTTTAGTCTTCTCTTAAACATTTACTTGTGGATAAATTTTAGATAAGATAATCACATTTAAAGTATAAAAAATGTCTATGCAATGCTGGGGATATTGGGAAAGCTATATTTGTAGTTTATTTTTGCTTAATAGAAATTTGAGAATGTTCAGAACTTGTTACAAAGAAAAAATCTATAATGAACTTCTCCGAAATAATTCTGTATGTTGTCATAAATTAAGTAGTTATTTCATTAATGAAAAATCTTAACATATAAACAGCAAATACGTATGTATTTTGAACTGCATGTAATTAGAGAGATTTCTAGAGAGGTTCTCACATGGTTTCTACTTTCAATGAAGCTGATGTGTTGAGTTTCACTATTTTATAAATACCAGTCACTTTTCTGCTTGATGAACGAGAGATGAATGTCACATATTATTAATATACCCTTCCGGTCCTTAATATAAGACTCAATTATTCAGTTGATTTTGACCCTAAATATAATACTCATTTCTCATATTTATCAATTTTCTCTAAATTACCCCTATGGATACTCCATCAACTATAATCAAGTAAAAGAGGGAGAGGGGGTATTAAGAAAGATGATTATGGTGTTTTAAGAAAAATTTGTCACATTTCTTATAATTAACTAATTACTTAACTTCCTAAATCTAATCAGATTAGTTAAATGGGTCTTATATTAAGGATTAGAGGAGTATCAACTTGAATTTCACATGACATCGTATACATGCTTGAATCTCATAAAATAATTTGCCACTAATTATTAAGTAACAATCACATATTCACACAATAATCCGTTAATTTACATTAGTTCAGTGAAAATGAAACATTAATATATATATTAATAAGGAAATTATATTCTGGAAATGAATTATAATTTAATAAACAAAATGAATTAAAATCTTATATTTAAAATCAAATTCAATCATCAACTAATTTTAAATTAAAGACTGAAGGTAGTGCAAATAGATTCTCCATCAAACAAAACACAACGCTAGCAACAATAACATTCACACAATTGTACTCTTCCTTCACAATTCTTCAAAAGCACGAAAATTAATCCTATCTATTTCCGGCTTGGTTAAAATGAAGCATTCATAAGCTCTCATGCCCCGTGTGAGGGAAAATTCAATCAACTAACATCGAGAAACAGTATGCTTATTAAAGAAGGAAGAGATGATCATATACGAACAAAGACGTAAATATACTACTATTCTAAGTATAAAACTCTAATCCAATTTATTTTCAGTATTTATCTATTTTGTCCTAGGTAATTATATGGTGAGTGCACATATTAATGAGTTTTCATAAAAAATAGTTTCAATGCACATGATTAATAAAATTATTTTTAAAAAATGACATCTATTTATTATAAATAATTAACTTATCAATTTTCTAAATACCTGCTGTTAGATTTTTGGGCTTGGATCCGCCCTTGATGGCCGGATTATTTGACCCGGTATAAAGAGAATATATCAGTCAAATATCCAAGCGATATCATGATATGTTTGACTTGGTCAAACATCCTGAATCATATCCAATCGGTTACGATATAAATCTAATTAATTTATATTAAATTAATTAATTTATATTGTATAGATTAAATATATATTAAGTATATATATTTAGAATTGATTAAGATTGATTCTGGATTTGAATTCAAAATATCATAATATTATGAGATAAGGATATATTATATCTTATCTCAGATTTTATCTGATGGGCTCAGTGGATATTTTTATGCTACCCAAAATATCCCTGACAAAAGCTATAAATAGAGGCTTCCCCCCATCAGTTCAAATCACTCCAGTAGTAGAGCTTTCCTACTATCTCTCTCTCTCTCTTAATTTTCTTTCTTGCAAAAGTGGTGCTCTGCTGTGCACTTAAAAGCTCAGACTTTTATAGTCTAGCTTAAGCGTGAGCTAAGGAGATCCGACCGACCCGACCCGAGATCTGACCCGGTATGTTTTCGATCCATTCTCCTATTTTTTTTTCTAACATTGGCATCAGAGCCGAGATGTTCTTGAGGCTCTCAATATATGTGTGCATATATATATTACACGCTCATTTTTTTTTTCCGCTGCACCGTGAATATGCCGTATGCCATTCGAACTGAATATGCTTGTGTTTTAAACTCAAATACACACTCCGTTTATATAAGTGAAGTTCGAAAACATTACTTGTTACTCCGTAAGATTTAAAAACGTGATCGAAGTCTATTTTCTGGAGCTTCCAACGTCGGCCGTTCGAACCTTGTTTTTGGGTCTTTAAAATTGATGTTTTTTAAAGAAAATAAATCCACAGAGTTGTAGAGCACGAAAATACGAGTCCATAGACACCTAAAATGCATAAAACGGAGCTCGGAGGAGGAAGATACGGCGGTTCGAAAATGGCGGGTCGCGACGGACCCGCCGGAGCTCCAGCCGGATCTGGGGCGACCCGGCTGGAGGTCAGGGACGACCTGACCAGCCCAAAACGGCGTCGTTTTGGGCTGGCCAGGACGCAGCGTTTCACTTAAGTGAAACGCTGCGTTTCGGGTCCGTGGACCCGGATCCCCTGGAAGTCGGGTCGGTAGACCGACCCGACCTAATTTTTTTTTTTTAAAAAATTATTTAAAAAAAAAATATTTTTGAAATAAAAAAAAAGGGTTTTTTCTGAAAATTTTTTTTGGACGCGCCATGTGGGCGCGTGGGGTCCACCTAGGGACCCTTTGGTCATAAAAAGCACATATATAGACTCCTTGAGACGTGAGGAATCAGATAGGACAGGTCAGGTGACGGCGAGAGGCCGGAAAGGCGGCGCGTGTATGACACGCGCCGGTCCCGAGAGTGGGCGATCCTAGCTCTTTAAAAAAAAAAAAATTTTTTTGCTTGTTGGGGCGCGCGTGAGGGCGCGTGAGGGACTATTTCTGAGCCCTGTTTGACCTGAAATATTTCTAAAATCATGAGCTATGAACTAATATATTATGTGCTGATTTTTTATGACTTTTTGGGTATGAAAAATAGCAAATAAATGTTTTGAATATTTATTTTTATATTTTTCTTAACTTGTTCTTTTTGGGTTTAGGAAATGGCCAACTCAAACTCAAATTCTAACTCCTCTTTTGGAAAATATCCAACTTATTCTCCACTTTCTGATGCTTCGAAATCTTCAAATAATTATGCTGCCGAAAGTACAAATAAAAGAAAAGCGCCTCAATCACAAGTAAACTCTAATGTACCTGAGGGGAGCAGTGGTAAAAGGAAATGTGTTCCTGACCAACAAGAGGAAGAAGTCTGCAGACCCAAGGACATAAATTTAATAGAAAAGATAGCAGAAAAGCATGCTGATGAATACAAGCATCAAAAGTGCCTATTTTCAAAATTGAATTATTATGCTAAACAAATTGTCAATGAGCAAGACGCACTCTTTTTCTCAAATATTGCAATCCAGTACAGAGAGGAACTGGCAAGGAGGGGACACATATTTAGTGAAGCATTTTTTAAACAATGTCTCTGTAGATGCTGGAAAGGTGTTAAAGAGAGTTTGAGAGAACCAATGATAAAATATATCATGAACGAATGAGTTTTTGTTCACATTTATATTTCTTTTCATTTAATGTTTACTCTTGAGACTTCATTTTTGGAATTATCCAATTTTTTTTTGTAAACATTCATGCTTCAATAAATAAAGTTTTTTTAATTTTTCAAATGCTTTATTTGAGTGGGAGTTTCATGAGGAAAACTCCAAATTGGGGATATGTTCAAGGAAAGTCAAAGGTAAGAAAGGTAAGAGACTAACCAGGAGTAATGGGATGGGAGCCAACCTAGTTGTCTCCTGATCATGAAAATGGTGAGACTCTTACCCAGGCAACCTATGACCTACTTGAACAAAAGTGTATATATTGCATACCATACTAAAATGCATTGTTGTCTATGTGATAGCACGATGTCTCAAAGAGGAATCAAGTCCATTATAGCTGACCTCGTAGGAGGTGACAAGCTGAACGGAGACAATTATAGCATGTGGCGTCGTAAGATATCGTATGTCCTCGAAGAACAAGAAGTCACTGATGTGTTGACTACTTTTCTTCCAGAGCCTGAGGCAAATGCATCGCGAAGGGACCAGGACGGCTACGCGGCCTGGAAAAGAAGGGACACTATCGCCAGAATAACCATGCTGAGTGCCATGACTGACGATGTGTTGGTGCAATTCGAAACACACCCTTCCGCCTCTGCCATGTGGGCAGCGCTGAAATCCGAATTTGACGGCACCTCTGCTGCAAGGCTTAGGAGACTCACCGTCAAACTTGATAATTTCAAGCTGGGTCCTAACACTCCCATAAGGCATCACCTAAGGGCAATGCAGAACTTAATCAGGGAGCTTAAGGAAGCCGGAGGCGCTCTATCTGACGAGCAACAGATTCAAGCTGTCATGAGATCTCTCCCAGCAAGTTGGGATACCATGAAACACACCATTACTCATAATGAGAGTATAAAAACCTTTGCTGATGTAGCTCGCCACCTCCAACTGGAGGATGATCGGATGGAAACTGTGAAGCCTGTTAGTAAGGCATATTTAACTGAAGGAAAGGGAGGGACAACCTCCCAAAACCAGTCCAAGAGAAGCAAAGGCTCTCAAAATAAGAAAGGCGGCCCTAAAGTGAAGAAGGGAAAGAGTCCCTTCAAGAAAGGCAAGAAACCTGCAAAGAAGCGGAACATAGCAACCATCAAATGCTATGCTTGCCAACAAAAGGGACATTATGCCAAGGACTGCCCTGAGCAGAAAAAGGTATTGGATTCAGATTCAATACATTTCTCTTATGTTTCTAGCACTGCGTTTATTGCTGAAACTAATCCTGTTTGGGTTATAGACTCAGGGGCCACAGACCACGTGAGCAAGGATCGTGGGAACTTCACAGAATTTCGTCGGTTACCAGCAAGAAGCAGATGGCTTTATGTTGGGAATAACGCGAGAGTAGAAGTCAAAGGGATCGGTACTTGTGAGCTGACCCTGCATGGAGGAAGGACCCTAGTCCTGCAAAATGTCCTCTACGCTCCGGAAATCCGACGAAATCTTGTGTCTGTCATTTCCTTAGTTAAATTTCGTTTTAATGTCTTTTTTCATGATTTCACAGTAGACATTTCGTATGGGACCAACTTTTCAGTTTCTGGTTATGTTTCAGATGGTTTCTTTGTTTTAGAAAATTTCAATGATAATTTTTCTAGTTCTTGCTATGCGCTTTCTTCCGATGTCAATTACGATATATGGCACGCTAGATTAGGACATATTGGTCAAGAACGCATGACCAAACTAGCAAAAGAGGGTTTGCTAGGAAACGTGTCCAAAAAGGAAATGTCTCTGTGTGAACATTGCCTTGCTGGCAAGAGTACAAGGAAGCCTTTCGGAAAGGCAACCAGGGCTAACCAACCTCTTGAATTGGTACACTCTGATATTTGCGGACCAATGAGTGTTAGGGCACGTCACGGAGCATGGTATTTTATTACCTTCATCGATGATTCTTCCCGATATGGCTATACTTACCTGATTTCCCACAAATCTGAGGCATTAGAGTGCTTTAGAAAATATCTCAATCTAGTGGAAAATCAGCTAGGTTCAAGAATCAAAGCCTTAAGAACTGACCGAGGCCGAGAATACCTCTCTGATCAGTTCAAGGAGCTCTGTGAAGAAAGGGGCATTGTTAGGCAACTAACAATCCCTGGCACTCCTCAACAGAACGGAGTTGCTGAAAGGAGAAATAGAACTCTCCTCGATATGGTTAGATCAATGATGGCACAAGCTGAGCTTCCAACCTCATATTGGGGAGATGCTCTTCTAACCGCCACATTCATACTTAACCGAGTGCCTTCTAAATCAGTCACAACAACCCCTTATGAATCATGGACAAACCGCAAACCGGATCTAAGCATCCTAAGACCATGGGGGTCAGCGGCCTATATTCGTGATTCTTCCCATAAATATGACAAGTTAGAACCAAGGGGCAAAAAGTGTATCTTCATAAGATACTCTGAGAACTCTAAGGGGTATGTCTTCATTGGTGAAAATGATGACGGCTCAGTGACTGAGATAGAGTCAAGGGACGCAACGTTCATAGAAACCGAATATCCTAGCAGAGGGAGTATTGATCGAACAAGCCGTCTTTATGAGGATGATGGCAATGAGGTACAACAAAGTGTTCCTCAGTCTACTGATCCGAGTGGGAGGGTTGAACCATTTTCACAACAAGGTTTAACCCAGTCACAGGAAGTAAGTCCTGCAACTACCCCACTTAGGAGAAGTAACAGGGACAAAACCCCTAAGAGACGCTTCTCAATTGAAGGAGCAACCTTCATCGTTAGTCCAGAGCACGATGAAGAAGACCCCGTAAGTGTTAAAGAAGCACTAACAGGACCTGCTAAGGAAAAATGGCAGAAGGCCTTACAAGAGGAAATGGATTCCATGGAATCCAACCAAGTATGGGAATTAATTGATCTACCACCTGGCCGAAAGGCAATTGGGAGCAAGTGGGTTCTCAAGTACAAACGTAAGGCTGATGGATCAATTGACAAACCCAAAGCAAGGTTAGTTGCCAAAGGGTATACACAACGGGAAGGAGTGGATTACGCAGACACCTTCTCACCTGTTGTACGTTTCAACTCGATACGACTGATACTGGCTTTAGTAGCAAGTTTAGACTTAGAGTTACATCAGATGGATGTAAAAACCGCCTTCTTAATGGAGAACTAGATGAGGAAATCTATATGGAACAGCCTGAGGGCTTCATACAGAAAGGGAACGAACAAAAGGTTTGTAAACTATTGAGATCCATTTATGGACTCAAGCAATCATCTAGGCAGTGGTACTTAAGGTTCCACAAAGCTATAAGCTCCTATGACTTTGAAATGATCGAGGAAGATCACTGTGTTTATATCAAGCGGTTTGGAGACAACTTTGTCATTCTATCCCTCTATGTTGATGACATACTACTGGCTGGTACCAATCTTAAACTAATAAAGATGATCAAAGAGTGGTTATCCTTGAACTTCGAGATGAAAGACATGGGCGAAGCAGAATATATCTTAGGCGTTAAGATAAGAAGAGATCGTTCTAGAAAATTGCTGTCATTGTCACAAAAGGCATACATAGCAAAGATTCTTGAGCGTTTCAATATGAGAGACTGCAAGCCTATGGATACCCCTGTGGTTAAGGGACATAACCTAAATGAGGAAATGCGCCCTACAAAACAATGCGATATAGAACGCATGAAGAGAGTCCCATACTCAAGTGCCGTTGGCAGCCTAATGTACGCCATGTTGTGTACCAGGCCAGACATATGCTTCGCAGTAGGACTTGTGAGTCGATTCCAATCCAATCCAGGAATCAAACACTGGGAAGCAGTAAAGAGGATTATGAGATATCTAAAAGGAACCATGGACTATGAGCTATGCTATCAAGGAAATGGCCTTCGTGCGGAAGGTTATTCCGATGCTGATTGGGCAGGAGACCTGGACGAGCGACACTCGACGTCAGGCTATGCTTTCCTACTGAATAATGGAGCAATCTCCTGGAGCAGCAAGAAACAAACGTGTGTGTCTCTTTCATCCATGGAAGCAGAATATGTAGCCTGTTCTGCAGCTGTCCAAGAAGCTGTGTGGCTCAAAAGATTCTTAGTACGATTGGGAATCCATGGTGGGAGTGAGGGACCAACTCTGATTCACTGCGATAGTCAAGCAGCAATCGCCTATGCAAAGGACCCTAAGTACCACAATCGTACTAAGCATATAGACATAAAGTATCACTTTGTAAGGGATATGATCGCTAAGAAACAAGTGACAGTTCAATACTTGTCCACTCATAAGATGTTGGCAGATCCCCTAACCAAGCCTATAGCTAGAGATCCTTTCGTTAAGCATGTAAAGGCCTTGGGCATGCATAGAGCATGATGTATTGAACTCCTTTTTCTTTTTGATCCTTTTTTTGTTCAAATACGCAGGCACAAGGCATGTTGTACTGAACCTTTTCTCTTACTTAGTAATTCAATGCATTTTTCTTCAAGAAAATTTTTATCTTGTATATTTGTGTATTTATACATGCATAGGCACAAGGTATGCAATACAAATATGTCGTACAGGTCACAAGGTTGGCTCACTCACACGAGCAACTGCCTCGCTATGTTCTCATGGGATATAGAAGGTTTGACAGCAGATGATCACCATGAGATGGTAGAGAAGAATCACTGCACGAATGTCACCTCAGCTAGACTGAGATGAGACCCATAAAAAGTTTGGGCCGAATCATGGATAATGTGTCATCCATGAGACCTGTAGCCAGACAAGGAACTCTTTACTAGTGAGACGTCATATATAGTTGTGATGAAAGAGCTCCTGGTCCAAATGTTGGAGTACATTTGGAACTTAAGTCTGTACGGTGCTATTAAAACCAAAAGCGACATACTCCACTTAGTGGATTGAGCACCGTAACATGCAATTCATACTGCATGAGCTCACTCAAATCCGCAACAAGGGACGTAGATGGAAGATCCCTGATCCATTACGGTGTGAGTCCCAGAAAGGAAATAAACCTTTCATAATGCCCTTAAGACTTAGACAACATCACAAGGTTTTGGTTTAGTGGCAGCTACTCTAGCCTAAACCCCATGGTCAAGAATGATACGATCTAACGGGTCAAGACTGAGAAAGCGACTATGCCAAATCTAAATGATGAATAGTCAGAAGGAAGGTTTATCCTGAAATACACATCTACGTTGGTGTCTGTGACATGTCCCTTGCAGGTTGAACAGAACAACTAAGCAAGTGTGGATACCATACGTATGAAAAAGGCAATCTGAGTAAACAAAATAACTCGAGAGGGATTAGATATGCCACAAGTAAAGTGTATGGATAAAACTAGGGCATTCGAGGCAACAAGCATACAATTTGCAGGTATACCAAGGGTGTTCTTGTGTGCTGGTCCTGCATAAAGGATTCCTAGTGCACAGGCGCCCGAATCGATGACGTCATGCCCACGCGGTCACGGCAGACACCTAGTATGAAGCAATGAAAGATTTAGCTATCGCACGATGGACAGCCCATCAAGTGCGAGTGGGAGATGTTAGATTTTGGGCTTGGATCCGCCCTTGATGGGCCGGATTATTTGACCGGGTATAAAGAGAATATATCAGTCAAATATCCAAGCGATATCATGATATGTTTGACTTGGTCAAACATCCTGAATCATATCCAATCGGTTACGATATAAATCTAATTAATTTATATTAAATTAATTAATTTATATTGTATAGATTAAATATATATTAAGTATATATATTTAGAATTGATTAAGATTGATTCTGGATTTGAATTCAAATATCATGATATTATGAGATAAGGATATATTATATCTTATCTCAGATTTTATCTGATGGGCTCAGTGGATATTTTTATGCTACCCAAAATATCCCTGACAAAAGCTATAAATAGAGGCTTCCCCCCATCAGTTCAAATCACTCCAGTAGTAGAGCTTTCCTACTATCTCTCTCTCTCTCTTAATTTTCTTTCTTGCAAAAGTGGTGCTCTGCTGTGTACTTAAAAGCTCAGACTTTTATAGTCTAGCTTAAGCGTGAGCTAAGGAGATCCGACCGACCCGACCCGAGATCCGACCCGGTATGTTTTCGATCCATTCTCCTATTTTTTTTTTTCTAACACCTGCAAATTAGTTATCTAGCTTAGATATCACTTAAACTATGCTTCAGATGTGCTTCATATAACCCTCTCGCATACAACTTCCACAATTAATATAAAAATTTGCGGTAGATAAATGCCAACTAGCCAAAATTGCACAGTGCTAATAGGAAACTAACAGAAGATCAAATCCACATTTATCATGAGACAGGAGTAAGTTATGTTTCCCTCTCTTTAGCCTCAATCTCTTTATCATTCTCCATCTTTTTTTGTACAAGAAACTGTCGAAGGTCTTGAAGAATAACAGAGAAGTGATGGTCATCACTACTGTTATTACTATTACTATTATTACTCTTTATCTTCAAGAGCTGCCCAGCCACTTCAGCAGGAGTGATATGAGTGGCAAGAATGGCTTCTTCAATTTGTGAAAAAAGAGGATGGTGATGAAGTTGAAGGTAATTAAAAGTAAGCTGCCTGAACATGGATGGAGTGCAAAATGACATGTGGATGTGAACGTCCATACGACCCGGACGCAAGAATGCTGGGTCAAGCTTCTCTTTGTGATTGGTTGTGAAGACTATAATCCTCTCGTCCCCGCAGCTTGACCACACACCATCAAGGAAGTTCAATAGCATTGGCACTATCGGCATTGTCTTTAGCTACATTCAAAAACATATCAACAAGTCATTTGCAAGTGTCATTATATATAATTAGTTTTTTTGGCCAGTAATATGTATAAGTAGTCTCATACAATTAATTTTGGCCTGGGAGTTCGATTAAATTATTTGAAGAAAAAGGGTAGAAATAAAGATTCGTGTCTGACTGACAATACCAAGATAATTTTAGTGTCTGCTATCCTTCTTGTTGTCTAAATTTTTTTTAATTCCCAAATATTTTTTCTTGTTTCTTTTTATTATTAGATTTTACACAAAATAATTGGTCTTTTAAGTAAAAAATGGTGCAGTTTTCAATCATTTCATTATTTTATTTAAAGAATATTTTAAAATTGTTTGTAATTTCTTTTTAATTTAAATATAATTATTTTTTGAAAAATCAGAAAAAAATTGAAAATTGCATCACTTTTTTATTCATGAGATATAAAATTTCATTTTTTTTATATAAAATCTAATAATAAAAAAAGAAAAAATATTTTGGAACTAGGAAAAAATTAATGAGCATAAAAAAAGAACTCCTGATAGTGATAGAGGACAACTAAAGTCTAAAACCCCAAATTCTAAGAGAATGACATTTAGTCCTTAATATAAGACTTAGTTAACAATATGAAGAAATTAAGAAAGCTAAAAAATTGCTTAATTATAAGAATGTTACATAATCTTTCTTAAACACTTATATGCATTGTTAGATTATATATCAACTTACAAGTGGAGCACATTAATTTGAAGAAAAATAATAAATATAATGCTTTAAAGTAATTTGTTCAACTTTCTTAATATTCTTAAATTAATCAACTAGATCTTATACTATTTTCAGCTCTTAATATAAGAGTTAGTTGACTAATTTGAGTAAATTAAGAAAATTAATTGAGTTAGTTATTTTGTAATAAATAGGTATTGTTTTTTCTAAAATATAATTATTAATCAAGTGTACTGGCTAGAACTACTATTATTATAAGGACTATGTTGAAAAAAAATGAGTAAATATGAAAAACAAAGTAAATTGTAATCTTATATTTTGGACCAAATTAAAAGTCAAACTAACTCTTATATTAAGTACCAGAGGTGGTATTACATATGTTACTTAATACTACCTCTAGTACGTAATATAAAATCTCGTTTAACTTTTATTTTGATCATAAATATAAAACCTCAATACACTTTGTCTCTCATATTTATCTATTTTTTTCTCTAAGGTAGTCTCTGTAGTAGTTATATATGTTATAATATTCTTGTTAATACACATGATTAGTAATAATATTTAAGAAGAAAAAAAATATATTTATTACAAATAATGAGACTTTCTTAATCCCCTCGTTTAAATTAGTGAAATAGCTCCTGTGGAGGTAGTATTGAATAACCTGGAGGGGTGGTTCTGGGAAGCATAAAGCAGCCATGCGATGCTGGTATTCAATGGTGCAGTCAATGTCCTCCACAGCGAGAATGCATCTTTTCGCCATATTCATCAGTAACTTTTGGAGCTCACGATCGCATGATGTTAGAAATCTCGTGAACTCCAAATCGTATATATCAAAATGCAAGTAATTCGCCATGGCTGCAATCAAACTTGATTTCCCTGTTCCGGGGGGCCCTGACAGCAAATACCCTCTCTTCCATGGCTTCCCTACCTTCCTGTAATATTCTTTCCTTCTGACAAACCTCTCCAGATCCTCCTGAACGAATTTCTTCATGTCCGGCTCCAATGCCAGGGTTTCAAATGTCACTGGATGCTCTATCTTTGCCGGCATCCATACGTCGTTTAGACGCAGATCTAACCTAAGGAAATCCACTGCAAAGATTCTCGGAGCCGTCGCTTCTTGCTTCATAAATTCCGCTTCTCCTATAATGAAGGGAAGGTACGACGTTAATACCAATTCTCTGTATTTCTTGTGGAAACTCAGCTCCAATGATCGCACCATCATCGAATTCAGGTCCCTCGGATTGTTGGAATTTTCCGACTCAACCTGAAAGACCCATTTAAATTTGACGCTACTGAAGACGTCCACGAAGATGATCTCGTCGCGTTCCATGATGATCTCGAAGCTCTGTTCAGGATCAGGATTGGTAACTTTGATTCTGCGAGTGGAGGGGGAGATTTTTCTGCCCAAATACGTACGGACGGCATCGTAGATTTGGTTATTCACGAGGCCATCGGCCTCGGTGATCACCATGGTGATTTGAGAAGAGAAGCGATTGAGTAATCCTCGGACACTACTGAAGAAAATATCTTGAATAATGTCGCAGGCGAAGAGGTTTCGAGCCACCATCGCAATCGCGACGACAGGGGTGGCCATGGAAATCAACGTTTTCGCGGTGGCGGAAAAGGAAGAGAAGAGCGTCGTCATTTCTCGGTGGATGTAACGGAGGCGTGTTGCTCGGTAAGTAATGGCTTGACGAAGCTTTTTGTCTTTGGAATAGCGTTTGATAAATTCAGAGGAGTATATTATTTAAATTCTGTTCAGACCCATAATTATCTAATATTTCAAAAACTAGATAAAGATTGATAAGAAGTGAAACCAACATGTTTAATATACTATTAGTTTTAAGAAACTCTAACGATTACTTAAAAAAAATTATAATTCCAATGCATTTTCCATCCATGATTAAAACAAAAATTAGCATAGTAGATCTTTAAGTTTTATATAAATAAATTAATATGTATAAGATCCAATCTTTAAATAAATTATAGTACCTCCAGTCCTTAATATGTGAATTAATTTAACTTTTAATTTGGTCTTAAAAATAAGATCCTAATTCATTTTGTCTCTCATATTTATTCATTTTTTTTAAAGTAGTCTTTATAGTAGTTGTATATGTTAAATGTTCCATAACATGATAGTTCTAACTAATACATATAATTAGTAAGAATGTTCTAGAAAAAATAATACCTAATTATTATAAATAACTAACTTAACAAATATTTTTAATCATGGATGTATCGCAGGCATGTTGCTCGGAAAGTAATGGCTTTACGAAGCTTTGGTCTTCTGAATAGCGTTTGATATGTTCAGAGGAGTATATTATTTTAATCATGTTCAGACACATAATTATATAATATTTCAAAAACTCGATAAAGATTAAAGATAAGAAGTGAAACGAACATGTTTAATATGCTAATTCTAAGAAATTCTAGGAATGATTACTTAAAAAATTATAATTCCAATGCATTTCCCATCCATGATTAAAAGAAAAATTAGGATAGATCTTTAAGTTTTATATAAATAAATTTGGAAAAAATAATTTGGAGGTCCCTATCATTTTCATTGATTTGAATTAGATTCTTGAGCTGTTTTTATTTTTTTATTGGGTCCTTACACTTTCCATTGTTAAATCCATTAGTCCCTACTGTTAAACAAGTACTAACTCTATTACAAGTTTTTGTTAGGAAGCAGTGACACGCCTCTAGAACATCTCCTCCCTCTTCTGTTCATGCCACTACATCTCAACCCCTCCGCTCATGGTGGAACTTTTTTTTTTTTTTGGTAACAACGAGGGCAAAGCCCAACTAAAAATTAAAACAGAAGGGGATTAAATCCCAGTAAATCTTGTTCCATAATTGTCCGTAAATGTTGCAGACATCGATCTAAGATAGCTGAATAAGAGAGGCTTTCCTTTGATAACGCATCAGCAAGAGAGTTTTTGTCTCTAGAGATGTATCTCAACTGCAAGTCCCAATCAAGGGTCTTCATGTTCCTGATCTGCATAAACACCAAGCTACAAGAGCCAGATATAGAATTGCTCAATAGCATGTCAATTAATGTTTTGGAGTCAGATTCAAGAATTATTTTCTTCAATCCCCTCTCCCAAGCTATAGAGAGACCTTTAAGTATTGCCCATTCCTCAGCTTCTAAAGCATCACATATTCCTAATCCATGTGTAAAACCTGTTATCCATTCACCATTGTGATTTCTAAAGACACCCCCACATCCAGCTACATGTCTAGTTGAAGACACAGCACCATCAACATTGATTTTAATCCAATCAGCCGGAGGTGGTTCCCAAGTTGCTACCTCATTAGTAGCAGATAAGCTACCAACTGAAGCTAAATCAGTAGCTTCTACAAAGGATTTCCAAGATTTCAAAATCATATCCGCAGGATTTGTTGGCCTTTGGAAATCACCATTAAAAATAGAACAATTCCTCTAGGTCCAAAGCCTCCATATGGACACGCCCCAAATTTGGTTCCAACAAACAGGCAAACTATTTCCCAATTCTCTTTTCAAATTTAAAGCCATCCAGTCATGCAAAGAAGCATTAAAGAATTGGGAAATATAGCTGGGATTTAAGATTTTCATCCAGAGACGCTTTGCATAGATACAATCACGAAGAATGTGAAGTACATCTTCCAATCCAGAGTTGCAATAGGTACATAAAGGAGAAGTTTGACTCCATTTGCTTCGCCAAACATTTGTTGGAAGTCTATTGTTGAAAGTGATCCACATAAAGACGCGAATTCTTTCAGCTCCCTTCCATTTCCAAATAGTCTTATAAACTTGGTTATACATATGCTATGGGCATTTTTCAATCAAAAAGTAGCAACTTTTGATTGTAAAATTGCCATGGGAAGTAGCACTCCAGGTCATAATATCACCTCCAACATTAGGTAAGGGTGGTAGCAAGGAAATAAGCCGATGAATAACCTCACTTTTCACAACTTCAGCAAGTTTAGAAAAATCCCAAGTTCCATGAGACAGAAGGAACCAACCCCAACATCTCTGTTTGTGATGAGTGAGATAAAAAAAAGTGACAAAAGTAGGAGAGCCTTCTCTGTTTTTACAATAAAAAAAAACAGAGTAAACTGAACCGCTCACTAGCAAAACAAGGCTACTGCTAATGATCCGACTACCACTGCAATCTCCCACACCTTCAAGAATCAATTAATATTTACCGAAATCTTCACTATATATACGTATGTATATATAATATTATTTTATATGATTGTGAAATCTGTAATTTTCATCAAACCATTAACGTGCATATAACTAGAGGACTCAATGGCGGACCTGAGCTTGCTTTTGATTTCCTAATAGCAATTATATATATTAAAAGCTCATGTGGGCCTCTTAATGCTTTGCCTAGAAAATCAAGGAACACTCTTACATACTCTAATAGTCTAATTAAGTTCCATTACAGTGGAAGGGTAGGGTCGAGTTGCAATGAAAAGCCGAGTCACAGTCACATGAACTGATGAGTGTGGGGATGTTGTTAGAAAACTCTTGTGGGTGACTCTCATTGTGTCGCCTAGGCAAAGGACGACTCAAGTATTAAGATGCTCCAAACAAGGTCAAGCTGAATGGTGAGAGAGATGTTTCGAAGTTGCATCGCTGCTTTCTAAACAGAAATTTTTAACATAGTTAGTACTTATTTAACGGCAAGAGCTAACAAATTTGACAGTGGAATGTTTGAGGACTAAATAAAAAGATAAAAAAAGCTCAAGGACCTAAATCAAAATCAATAAACTACAAGGACTTCTAAATTAGTTTTCCCAATAAATTATTATGCATAAGATCCCAGCTTTAAATAAATTATATAGTGTTTTTTTGTGGTGGCAGATGATCATACGTGCTAAGCGGGCTTAGCAAAGCAGTATACTTTTATAAGCATTGTGTTGATTTTGTCATCAGAAATTATTTTTTATTTAGTTAGTAGTTATTATTTTGGGGTAATATGCAAATCCATTTATCGAAGTTTTTCGCTATGTGAATATAAATACACATAAACCTTTTTAAATGAAATGAAAATGATATAACCATTAAATGATAAATAAACCTATGTTGAACCCATATTGACTAAAATAAAACGGAGAAACGGGAGCCGACGTGGCGATCATCTAAACCCACCTTCTTCATTCGCTAACAGCCTACCTTCGCCACTTTGCATTTAAACCCAGCCTGATCCTGTTATACCCGGGAGCCTCATTGCAAAATAAAACTAGCGTGAGAAATTTGAGGAGTTCTAGTTTCAATTTCTGTTTATAAGTACAGATATACTCAGATCTAGATTTCAATTCAAAGAAACTAATGAACTCATCACCAACCACTGGATTCAACATACTTAAGGCTTTCTCACAGCTTACTGCTATAAACTTCATTTTTTAGCTCGATTACAGCTTGGCTTTTCAACGGAGGAGACTGGTTTCTCTTGATCACCCACAGAACATACAGACACCCAGGTGTGCGACATCCATAATTCTTAGGTTTAATGCCCTTAGTGCCGCAATAGAGCTTTGTATAAGAGAAGTGGAAAATTCTTGGTCAAGTAAATTGGATCCACACGTAATTATTTACAGGGGTCTGACTCATATTTCATGTACAGCACAATAAGCAATATAGTCAATTTACACCACTGCGTGAAGGATGCAATAAATTTGGCAATGAACAAACATCTCCGCCTCCACCTCCACCGACTCAGCTCCAACGTACTATTATCAGGCCATAGTGTGAGTCCTTTATTTTCAACCCAATGACTGAAGCAGATGAAAAACAGGTGAATTAGCATGTTTTCTTCAACTCATCAGCATAGAAAGACCGGAGACACAGAAAGAGAGTACAAAGTGAAGGCTTCTGTAGTTCTGGCACTGTCAGAAATAGATTCCATGGGCCTCCCACATAAGCATGAAGAAAGAATAAAATGGGTAGATATCTTTAACGGCAATACGTGCAAGTTGAAGTAGTACTTGAGTGGTTTCTCATGCATTTTTCATTAGGTTAGTAAACAAATAAGCTAGGCATAACATTTATTCCACAAAGCTATCTATGAACAAGGCATGCTCCCTGAAGACGTCCAATTGCTATCTACATTGTTAGAATTTCCTAATTGTTCATGGTCTGTGAATAATGCAATATATTAAAAATTTTATATCTTCATACTGATTTATGTTGATTCCCTATCTCCTCCTTTATAAGTTACAAAGCGGCCAATAAGCTTGCAATTTCAAATTTCAAACAAATAAAAGGCCTCTGAAAGATTTATGCAGTTACACGCTATCCACAATAATGGGATGACTTAGTTAAAAAATTAGGACAGTAATGGAAAAGGAGTGTTTGTTAGATATGAGAATGTGACAGAATGGAATAGATTTCGTTAGGCGCTAAGAGCTGCAAGAGTTAAATAGAGCATGTGGTATGAAATCCTAACACAAAGTATTTAAGAAATTATTTGCCCATGAATGAATTGAAAACAAACATACATGCAAATGCCAGTAGCAATTAGAAATGGATAATTTAATCCTATTGGAAAATAAAAGGCATCCTTGCTCATTGGTCAAAAATATATAAAAAGATGCAACAAACGATGGAAGAAGGGAATAAATAAAACTCTTAACCTCAGGGTAGCAGTCTTGCCGCATAACTGTCTGGTTATTTGTATTCACATACACTAGACATGATACTGTAGCCTGAGTTGAAAATACAATGTTTTAGATAGATGCCAGCAAATAAGTGAATAACATGCACATGTTAATCATGTCCAATTAAAATCATGAAAACAACCAGACAAGAAGTGCGCTAACAGATAACATTCAGAAGCATCCTTCAGCAGGACATCACTGTGACTATGCAGACTCTTAGCATGCACGTACTACATGGTAAAATATGTAAGCATTTTACTCAGCAAGATTCAGCTCCAAACTAACCACTTTAGGATCAGCATGTCTAGAATATAAGTAGATAAAAATTCAAAGTAATTTGCAGCAGAAACAATCGGTTAAAAGTTGTGGTTACAAACTGAAATTGCCATATTTTATCTTACAACCTTGGTAGCTGATTATATTGAATTAACTTAGATAACACTTGGCACACAAGTTATTCTGATGGATTTGAATAAAGTTGATTATTATGACACAAGAATTCCCATCACCTTACTCTTGGAATTGGTATGGTAGCCTCTGTACTAGTTACTTTATCAGTTATCTTATTGTTCTCAAACAGATTGTTCCATCAAAATATTCCAACATAACTAATCAATTCTAAACTTTATGGTTTCTATGATACCCCAAGCTGAACCCGTTTCGTTAAATCAGGTTTGTTAGCAAGAAAAATCACACTCCGTGTAAATAGAGCAAGAAACAATCCTAAACTAAACTGCTCTGCCTTCAAACAAGAAAAGCCCCACTCCTGGTGCAATTATAAAGACAAAAGATTTGTGTCGCTGACGAACAAGCCAACACTCAAAATTTTCATACCCAAAAATAAGCGACCCATCAAGTCAATGCCAAAACCACAACCAAAATAGGTGAAAAGAATGAGCAACAAATGAAAGAATAGATAATTTTCTTAGACTACCTTCAATGGAAAGTTAAAGAAGAGCAGCCCCAGATTTCCTTTGACTCGCGTTTCAGCATCGAAGGGAATGACACCCTTAGCCAAATCTTCAAGCAAGTAAAAGACGTCATGGATGACCTGAAATCCATTGAGATCAAGCGTGGCGTTCATGTAGGACGAACCCCTCGCTCTGAGTCGACCACCGTTGGAAGTCACACTCCCGAGCTCTCTCCCTCGGTAACCCACCGACACGTTAATGGAATCATAAGAAAGGGAGAAGAAATTTCTATTCCGGACCTTAACAGTGAGGAAGAACGAAACGTCAAGGACGAGTTTTGGGGAGGTCTTGATCCCAATGTGATTGAGATGCAATCGGGCAACCCGAATATCGGGATCCGACGGGTAAAGGAAGAAAGTAGCGGCGGCTAGCAGAAAGATGAGGAAGAGTGCGCCGGAGCAGTAGACATAGCGACGGCGGCGACGGCTGTAGGGAGGACGGTAGGCGGGGAGGATTACGATGACGTTTTGACTCGGCGGGTCAGGATCAGGGCTAGGGTTCGCGGGGAGGGGCGAATACCGAACGAACTCGTCCTTCCCGGTCATGTTTTTCAGTTTTTGTCCGTCCACTCAGTCTCTGTCTCATTCGGCAGCCTTTTACCTCTGCCTGCCTTGGACTCTATTTTCCTGGACGTATATTACTGATTTTCTACGATGGTGACTTGGTGAGTTGGCATTTTACTTTTTTACTCCGTCTTGTTCAGCGGTGTTCATATTTCTTTTTTTAAAAAGTCAATAAAGTAAGAAAAATGACTAAAAAATCATTACAAGTAGAGTCGGAAATATAAGTTGGGGCCAGTAGGCCAGCCCGCCATAAAAGAACGGGTTAGGGTTGACATTTTACCAACCCGCCAAAAATGCGAGCTGCTTTAACCCGCACCGTATAACCCGCGGGCTGTGGCGGGCTAGCTTGCGGGTTGGCTGGTTGGTTCGCCTAACCCGCTACTTTTTTTAATTAAATTTTTCACATAAATAATATATTATTATATTTGAAATTTTTCTTCTCTCATTTATATCTCAATTTTCATGTTACATAATACATATGTAAACAACAAACATTTTTTAAAAATAAGCATACCATATTTGTAGCAAAAATTTAATAACTACAATCAAATACAAGATAATATTTATTACAAAAAAAAGTATTTTAGAAAAATATGATGAATGAACTTTAAAAAAAGTTAGATAAATACACTTCTAATTTATTAAGAGATAGTGTTTTGTATCAAACATGACATTTGTATAAAAAAAATTATAAAATTTATTAATTGATAAGTTAATGTTGAATGTTAGTCATGTAAAATATTTGTAATATATTGTTTTATATTTATATTGACTATTTTAAATGTGGTTAAATATAATTTATACTTGTGATTACTTTTGAAATTTTGTATCACCGTTTATTAGTTTAAAAATTTAAATAAAAATAAGATTTAAAAATTGAGAATTAAAAAAAAAAAAAAAATGGCGGGCTGGCCCGCCAACCCGCTGTGGCGGGTTAGGGTTGGGACTTTTCCAGCCGCACCGCATAACCCGCAGGTTGTGGCCAGCAAGCCCGCAATTCGCGGGCTGGCTCGTATTTCCAATTATAGTTACAAGCAAGTTTTTTCATTTTAATTTTAATATGCATGAGCGGGATAATAAATTTTAAGAAAAGCGGCAAAAAAATATCACCGAAATAACAAAATTGCAGAGAGAGACCAGTTTATAAAAATTATTGTCAAAACACATACTATTGTTGTCAAAACCCATACTAATATTATCATGAGTTCTTATTTATAATTTTTCTATTTCGACGTTTTTTTAATTATTTTTTCTAAATTTTAAACTAATTTAGTTAATTTTTTGTCAATTATTTATTTAAATTATTTAATATATCTAAATTAATTAACTATATTTTATATTAAGTAACAAGTACTCTCTCTAATTTAAAATATAAGATAAGTTTAATCGATTTATGTTTATCAACAAATCAGTTTAAAATAATAAAAATATAAGACATGTATTTTTTTCCCAATATATCTGTATTAATGAAGAAAATAAGTAAAAATACAATAAATGAATTAAAAAATGTATCAGGAAATATTAAATAAAACTCATTAAATGTTTACACAAAACTAAAATGTATTCCTCTAGTACTTAATATGAGTATATTAAAGATATTAGTTAAATTAGTTAATATGATTTTTTTTCTAAAACACTCTAAATTAATAACCAAAGGAGTATCTTGTAAAAAAATTAACAGGATAAATTTAAGAAAAAAATTAATAAACAAATAAAATAAGTTATATATATAATCAATATCAACTTCTGAATTAAATCCTATATGTACCGCAAAAGCATCTTATTATAAAAAAAAAAAAAGCCACATAACAAAATTTGTCCTAATATTTTACATTCAGTTTGCATGAAGATAATACTTCACCGTGAAAATATTTCATCGAGAAAAAGCAACACTGGGTGGGACCAGCCACTGGTAGTTGAAAGAAGTGTGTCCGCGGGTGCCTTTTTTTTTTTTTTGGTCCGTATCTTCAAAATTACTTCTGCTGTTTGAAAATTAGTAGGACCAGGAGCGATCCTGTGGTTGAGCTCATTTGCCGGAGCTGGAGTCTTCGTCGCGAAAGGGAGAGTAGTCTGAGAGCGAATCGCAAGGGGTTCGAGAAGCAGTCGATCCTCTCGTCGATCTCGGCTTAATGTCGGTAACGAGATTATATAGTTACTTCGTTAACATCCTTGTTCTGGCATCTTTGCTACGAGGAAATTGACTTTTCCTTGTTAGCACACTCGAAGAAATAATTTTTGGCCTTATTTATGTTGTTATATGAGGACCACTTGCTATTCCTGCTGTTCACAGCTTTATTTTCTTGCCATTGTTGATGACTTCCCTAGGTATTCATGGATGGATCTCATGAATAATGAATAAGAAACCAGACATCAGTTACAGTCTTTTATCTCTTTGTGAAACTCAATACAGCACGAAAACACAAGTTATTCATTTGGATAATGGCCCTAAATTACTCATCATGTTCTTTTATGAATCTGGAGATACTTTACACTGAACTTCTTGCATTGAAACTCCCCTACAAAATGGCATTGGGGAACGAGAACGTCAACAGATATTAAATGTTTCTCGAGCGTTGCTTTAATCTCACTCCCTAAAACCGCTATTCTATTTCTCATGTAGTCTACCTTATCAACTGATTGCCCTCTACACTAGTACAAAATTCTGCCCCTTTTGAGCTATTGAATTAGAAATCATTGACATTAGACCATCTTAAAGTCTTTGGTTTTGCGTGTATTGCTTCTGCTTCATCTGAAAATCGATCCAAGTATGGTTCTCGGGCTTGAAAGTGTGTCTGTTTGGGTCCTACAACTCGCCAAAAAGGTTCCACACTTCTTGATATTCTTAACAAAATCATTCATTTCCAGACATATCATATTCTATGAACATAATTTTCCTTTTGATACCCTTTTCTTGTGGGCATTCTACAACTCCTCTACTGCAGAGCTAAAACTTTTTGGACTTTCCTGATCCCCCCCCCCCCTCATTTCTCCTGCAATAACAGAACCTCAGCCCGAATCTCCTATTGTTTATGTTTCACCACCTCCAATCCAAAAATCCACACAGACACACACAGCACATCATTGTATCCGCAGAACTATCATTACTCACTTCAGGCCGTAGCAGGACCATTTTCCACTGGAAGAGGTCATCTCTATCCTATTTTGTCTGTTTTTCTTGCACTAATTTTTCCTCTTCTTACAAAGACTTCACCTTATCCATTTTGACTCCCCAGGAACCTGAAACCTATAATTAAGCAGTCAAGCATGACGAATGGATAAATGCTATGGTTGCTCAAATTAAAGCACTTGAGCTGAATTAAATCTGGTCTTATGTCTCTTCTGCCTTGTAAGCAACCCATTGGCTGCAAATGGGTTGATAAAATTGAGTACAAAGCTGATGGTACTATTTAGATGACAAAACAAATTGAGATTGACTGTTACATGGTTTACAAAAAGCTGCAAGCTAAAGCCATTCATCTCTTACCTATTTGGTCCTCTGCTCAGCTAATTGATGTATGTATATGCTACAGTTTTTTAGCTAGTAATGTTAGTTAATTGAGACTTCAGACTAGTTGTTATTCCTCTGTAAATGTGTACAGTATAATCATAAGGAAAAGTATCTTCTTTGGCAACAATGCTTCTTTTTGTCAGTTCCTTTAGGTTACGTCCATGTGAATTCAATCTAGTGGTTGTTGGTCCTAATCAGAAGGAACGAGCAGATGGGTGTTGATTAAGTAAGATTTGGCCATTCAGTGCTAAGCCAGTATGGAGTCAGAGAGATTCCATGGAAGTTGTTCTAGGAACACCAGCAACGACAGTGTCAGCCAGTTAAAGATGGTTAGTCGCAGAGAGGTAAACCCATCATTCATCTTTAATCCATTTCATATTTGTGAGGTTTCTGAAATGTTACGGTTCATTTTGTAGATTCTTGCCAAGAAGAAAGCCATTCAAGAACTCATAAAAGCAGCATATTTTGTGAAAGACCATATTGCTTTTTTCCCCTCATTCTGCCATTATGATAAAAACGGTAAGAATATCGGAATATAATTTACTGCCCATATCGTAAAATAGTGATTCTTCATGGTAGTAATATCAATAAGCCTACAATTTGGTGGTGTGATTAGATGGATATTTTTCTTCATATTAATCTATGGTGAAACTTATTTGTATCAAAGTAGATCGGTCATTATATAAAAAGGGACAACTGTAACATATGAAATTCTGGTTCAATAAAACTTCCAACTATGGAACAAAACTATTGCTCGAATTTCAGAAGTACTACTCATTCTGTATTTGGTTTACTGTTCATTCCTAAATTATAAGGCCACTCCTTTGGACTGTAAATTTGCAAGGGAAATTATATATGGTCAAAGTTCTTTTGTAGCCAGGTGGTTTCAATGTTTCTTAAATAAATTTTTGGCTAGTAAAAATGTTTGTTAAGTAAATTTCTGCTACACATTACACTGCATTTTGTTTGATATAAGAATTTGGAGTCGATGGAATTTAGATGAAGTGAGAAGCAAGTGAAATTCAGAATAATCACTTTTTAAAGTGGGATTGGTTTAGGGGGTAAACTGGAAGTTACAGGAGAAATGGCAGTTAGAGGGTATAGAAAAAGAGCAGGTGTGATGGAACTTGAATTTTACTATTATTTATGTGGCAACTCCAGACCTTGGCCCATGTGATGGACCACTGTTTCGTTGATTTGAGAGTACCCTCTATCTAAGCATCTAGTACTAGAAATAGAAAGCAGAATAGAAGAATCAAAACGGTGCATAGCATTCCATCCTCTTGGCATTTGAGAGACTAGGATACTCTCATCTGAAACTAGAAACTCCATACCCCCTCTTAGTGCCCCCTCTCTCTTGTGCACGCAACTGCAAAAGCGAGTTACATGTTTCTGCCCGCTCACCCTCTTTTCCTCTTCAGGCTTGCTTCATCTTTCTTCAGCATATGTGAGGCCCCATTGTGCCATCCTCTGGGACGCATTCCTTTTCTAGTATAAAATCTCCCCAGTGTTTACAATTTTTGTCGAAGTAACTGGGGGAAGTATGGAAAAATTACAAAAAGAGGTCTGGGGAGAGTGCCAACCTCTCAAATGCTAGTCTGGGATCTGTTGTATCTGTTTTTGTCTCTCATTCCGTGCAGCTGTTGTCTATGTTTCTTTGTTGTATTTTTCTGTTTCGGAGTTAATTTGTGGTTCTTTGTGAATTATAAATTATTGTGATTTTTCCATTGCTGTCTATTTTTCTGTGCTAAAATTTCCATGAAATGCTTGTGGATTCTATCACATTTTCACTTCCTCATCTCCTGGCAAGTTTCACATTTTGATTGATCATTTTTGTGCTTCTTGGCGCCCTCCACATCAAATATTACTTTTAGGTCTCTCCGTGTATTTGGAATCTGGGCGTGGCGATAAATTGTCCATTACTGTTAAGAACTACGTTCAAAATCTTCTCAAGGTAGAAGTAGTTGTCTATAATCCCCTCGCTGTTTTCCAATTTGTTGAAACTTCTACAATAATTTTGGAAACATGTCATTTTTCTCCTGTTCATAGCACTGTCTCTGTTTTCTTTTTAGTGTCTACTCCAATGTTGCACTTAGCTTCTTCATTATAAATGGAAAATGCACCTGATTTGTCTTTCCCTTGACTACAGCAAAACATGGAAGGACATTATGGCTCTGAGTGGCTAGTGGAAGAAAAGGTGAAGCGCAGAGAAACGGTTGCTCCGGAAGCACGTTACATATTTGTGCATGAGGTTACCAACACAAATTTTAATGAGAGGACAGCGATGTTAATTGGGGAAAAAACTTCAGCTAGCTTAGAAAATAGTGGCCCCCTCGTTGGATTTGTACAATACAGATTTATTGTGGAAGAAGACATACCAGTGCTCTATGTGTATGAACTGCAGCTTGAGCCTCGCATCCAGGGGAAAGGACTGGGAAAGTTTTTAATGCAACTAATCGAGCTTATAGCCCAGAAGGTGCTGATTCTTTTTTCACGCTTAACTGATTTTGATTAAAACCTTGAAGTTTTTCTGTGCTGCTAAGGACAAAACTAGTAAGCATGGAAGTGATGGGCTGTTAAATTTCAAAATATTATAAGTGAGCTCTCTCTCTCTCTCTCTCTATCTCTCTCTCTATGGACACACATGCACAGAGTCAGAGGAGTTTTCTTTGGTGAAAGATTAGAGGAGGAACTAATAATCATTGGATTAAAAGTAAATGGTCAAAATTCAATATTGATGCAAAAATCAAAGAATATATTACGCATATCTTAATGGTGGGATTTGGATCTTATATATTCAATGCTTGCATTTATATCTTGGGATTTTACGGCTCCACATCAATATGCAGGCATTTTCCTGGTCTTATGAGATTTTGATGATCAAGGTTATATCAGAACTGCAATCCCTGATCTGCTCTCTTCATTTATTGCAGAACTGCATGGGTGCTGTCATGCTAACCGTTCAGAAAAAGAACTTGTTTGCTATGAATTTCTATATAAATAAGATGAGGTACAACTTATGTATGCGGCCAAATTATATTCCTTTCTGAAATCCTTGCTTAGCAAATTTGAAAAGGATGGAAGGAAAAGAAGGATTCTTTTTGCATGCCACCAGTTGTTCTTGTTCGCTACATGTATATTTCAAGAGGAAGACATTCCATTTAAAATAGTTTGTCATACTGGTTGCTCTTTTTTTTTTGGCCAAAGTATTGAGTTGGGCATATCGGTTTATTGCTTAATTTCATGGCGGTGTGCCATTCTTAGGATAAATTAAACGTTTGAATCTTGATGAAAAGCATTGACAAATAATGTATGGACTAGTTTTAAGGGGAAAAATTGGTGATAACCTGAAAGATTGATATGTATTCAAAGATTGTAGCTGACATATTCAAATCACAGGTTCAGAAATAACTGTGTTCTATGTAGACCTGATAGCTATATGCGGGGATCTTATCCACAATATGATTATCACGAGCCTTTCTTTGTTGTGCTTGATTTTTTTGTGTTAGGTGACGTCTACTTTTAATGATATCATTTAGAACGATCCCATCCATGAAACTATGCTAGTCCATATCATTTTTAGCTGGAATTTGCTGTTAGAATACCTAGGTGAATCCTAACTTTTTCTAACTATATTTTTCGTCTATAATTCCCAGTTCTTCTCTATGTTACATTTGTCTTTTGTTTAATTGATCAAATTGTCATCTATACACTGCAGATATAACATATCAACTATGTCTCCATCAAAGGTTAACCCAATGGTATATTGCTGTTTTCATTGCATAATGCTAGTGATATCCCCTATTTTCTACTCTAATGAGTTGCAGCATGTGTACCTTGTGCAGATAGGGAAGGAGAGTAGTTACGAAATTCTTTGCAAAACATTTAATGAAGAAGCTAAAACTAAATTGGAGGTAAACACTAATTGTTTCATCAACTGTCTGAATCTGAAATTTCTACAAGAGCTTTTTCTTTTTGCAATTATCTGAGGTAATGACGTTTTCACTATTATATCGGACTTCTATTTTCCCCTCAGATTCCAAAATTTGAATGTATGTCTCAGAAGATTGTTTCTGTTTTAACGTCTCCTTCTTTCATGCCTTGCATTAGTTGTGCTCAAAAGTGGTTTCAAGTTTTGTATGGTTGGATTGTATGTGTCCTCCGAGGGACTTTCGAACGTATCTGTGCTAACTGGTCATTGGAGCTGACAAAGATGGGGGAAATAACAATTTAGAAATATTTGTAACCTTATGTTTCTTTCTTTGAAAGACATGGAATTGGAGACCTCCCTAATTATGCTGTAGCACCAGATGTTACATGAAAATGTATGGTTAATGATAAAATCAAATCTCAGGCGGCTTCTTTGTTTAGGCTTGTGCTGTAGTGGGGATGGAAAACAAAAATACGGAGTTGACATTTCATCTGAGACTTTTTCCCCCACAATTATATCTATTATTGTTTTCTTTATCCATAAGGTCTACTTTCTGTATGCAGGATCCAGGATGAATTGAAGGAAGTTATCATGCTGTGCGTTATAATTTTTCAACAGCATGAATTAGTTGGATGTACTTGTTCCCATGGCCATGAGAATCTGTTGAATTCTTTTATGATGCTTTCGTCGTCTACTTTTAAAACGCAGAGTTCTCTAATAGTGAAGAACACAAGTTTGATGGAATTTAGTTCAAAGTTTTGTGATGTTGAAGGAGTTTAACTCGGCTTCTCAGTATGTAGTGCTAAAACTGAAAACTGTCAATTTTGAATGAAATTTACTACTTACTTTGGTTTTAAATATAAAAACTAGTTTGAATGTTTATTTTGATTTAAGTATAAAAGCTTCATTCAATTTGCCTCTCAAATTTATAATTTTTTTAAAAATTATTTTTATTGATTGTATATGTAAAAAGGAGTTCTTATTTATGGAGTAATGATAAAAAAGGGTATCATAGAGAAAATATATATACATTTACTGTAAATAATTAATTTAACTATTTTTTTAAATATTTATAAGTTGATTATCTAACTTTTATATTTAGTATAGGATTTAAGTTTTGATTTGATCTTAGCCTTAAATATAAGATTTATTTTTTATATTTGTTAATTTTTTTCAAATTAATCATATTAATACTTCTTAAATCATAATCAAATAAAAGAGAAAGAAAAAATATTAGAAAAGATAATTATAATGTTTTTAAAAAAATATGTAATATTTTTTTAATTAAATAATTTATTTAATTTTTTAATGTAATTAAATTAGTTAAATAGATTTTATATTTAGAATTAGAAGAGTAATAAATATTTTGCGGAAGACATTCCGCCGGAACAAATTTTTGACACAGCGCATTTGGCGGAGTTTGTGGCGTCAGAATCTTGCATTGGTTGAGCTTCTATTTTCGTGCATTTGAACAGTCTTCTATTTTTGTGATAGTAATTATGTATTATTGTTCTGTGAAGGTAATTATGTCTTTTTGTATAATAGCCACCATTGTTTTAGAAAAGTATATAATATTTTGATATAATCACACAGTTTTGTAGGAGTATTAATATTTTTTTCACACTTTTGTCAACACCTTTAATTTTAAAAATAAATCAAAACAATCAATATAAGTATGTTCATTAGAATTTTAAAATTTTTTATGATGATAACATATTTTCCCACATATTTTTAAATTTTCTGTAAATTATTATTATCAAAAGTTCTCACATTCTTTCTTCTTCTTTTTTGTTGACCAGGAAAGTTCTCACATTCTAAAAACGCTTGAAGTCAACTTTCGATTGAATAAAAAAACGAGTAGATTGACAGGATAATGTGTATACAAATATTTATTCTAAGTTCTTTTAACAAAATGCATAATCTTATATATCTCTAAAATTAAATTTTAATTAAAAGGAACATAAAAGTTATGTTTTTGGGACTAGAGCTTTTACCTTAATGGCCTACGCCTAAAACATTAAAAAAAAAAAGAAAAGAAATCTTCCATATGATTAAAAATTCAAAAGTCAAGATTGAAATTGAAGTATTTTCTCCGCTTCAGCTTGTTATTTGTTTTGGGCTTATCATGTTACGATCTCAATTAATTCAACAAATTGCAACCAGCTGTCCTTTTCAATGAGAAGGCGAAAGTCTACGTTGAAAAAATTGAAATGTTCAAAGTGATTATATCAAGAGAGGTTAATAAATTAGCATCCTTCTGGTTTCGAATAATGGTATATCGGGGGAAAACAAACTCTATTTCTTAAATTTATATTTTCTTCCTAAACTACTCTAATTAATTACATATAAATTGAGTATTAAACATCTTTATTGATGAGAAATTGAGAATAGCTAGTGTTAACGTAAATAAAGGAGTATTTTAGAAAACCAACACATGCCTTTATAAATATTTAACTTAACTTATTTTTTAAGTCTTTATAAATTAATTATCTAATTATTATATTTAAGAATAGAAGAAGTATTATTACTGTTTAAACTAACAATAATTAAAAAAAAAAACGTTGGGTGAACATAACTGATGATTCAACAGTAGGAACAACTAGCAATATAGTATTGAGTACAGATAAGGTGCATCCTCGTATGGTTCATTTCATTGCAAGCAATATATATATATATATATATATATATATATAATTAAATATGAAATGATAGTGATCAACATATTCCATCTTTTCAATAGGGCAGGTGGGATAAGACCCATTTCTCATCCATGATTATCCCTTTGGAAATTATCTTGTTTCTTTACTCTTTGAAAAGGAAGAACATAATTGAAACAGGAAGAAGACAGCGACATATACATATATTTATATATATGAGTGTGTAAAAGATAAGGATACAATAATTATGGAATTGCCATGTCATTCTCAAGGTCGGCCACCCTCTGTTGTTGTCATTTTCTTGCACTGTGGATGAGATTTTGGCTAAAATAATAGAAATTCCCCAATCCATTTTCATTATTCTACGCAATTCCACTAATTAACAAAGATCTATTCCGATCAAGAATCAAAATCATGTGGACGCGTGAGCCAGATCTATCAGCATCATCACAGAAACAAAAAAGAAATTAAAGAAACAAGTTATGGTAAGAACAAAACCAGGTAGGTACGTAGATCATTCATGAGAGAACTCGATCAGAACACAGAACACAGATTTACATAACAGACGGATACAGAAGTTCTTAGTGAAGAGATCACAAGGCGAGAATAATCCCAGAGCTTTCTACCACAATAATAATAACAGAAGCATCGTGAAGAATCAAAAGAGCACAAGAAGAAGAAGAAGAAGATTATTTAAGTAGCAGAAGATGGAGGAGAAACAGAAAGGGAATGCTTGTTGTGACCAGGCATGGAATTAGAGCGTTTGATCCAAGGGTTTGATGAGGAGGAGGAAGAAGAGGATGAGCGATGAAGACGACATCGGAAGGAGCCTTCGTGGGTGGTGGGAGAACACAAGCAGTGGCCTTTTCCGGCGCCGTTGTCGCTCGTCGGGGAGGTTGAAACCACCAGCTTGCCATCGGAGGCCTGAGAGTGAGAAGCCATGGAGGATGAAGTGACGAAGGAGATGTCGCAGAGAGCCAAATCCAGGACAGGAGGAGGGAGCAAGCAAGCAGTTACAGTCTCACATGATAAGGAATCATAGGACCGAACCCAACATTTATTTATATAGCAGAGGCTGGTGCGTGGGTCCCACCACCAAAAGGACCCAAAAAAATCTACCAGGTGGTGCGCCCTCATTAATGCACTTGTTTTTCTATGTTTTGTGATATCTCATCCTCTTTCAGGATTTTGGATAAACTTGAGAAAATATAAAAAAATTATTTTAAATATAAAATATAGTTTACCTGTTTATGACGCATTGTACTACAAATTAGAAATTACATCAGATGTCCTCAAAGCAAAAGATGTTATTAATTCTTCAAAAAAATGCTCATATTTAGCACTTCTCCTATTCTTAATATAAAACATAATTATTGAGTTAATTTTAATCTTAAATATAAGATTTATTTTTTATATTTATCAATTTTTTCTAAATTACTCTAATGGATACTTTCTCAATCATAATCAAGTAGAAGAGAGATAGAAGATATTAAGGAACATGATTATGGTGTTTCAGAAAAAACATGTCATATTTCTTATAATTAACTAATTTACTTAACTTTCTTCATATAATCAAATTAGTTAAACAGGTCTTATATTAAAAATCGAAGGACTAGTATCTAGCAGTATATGGTGCAAACTCTTGATAAAAATACACTTGTGTTTAATAAATAAAATAAAATATTAAAAATACTATTCATATTCATTTAGCACCAATATTTTGGAAAACTATCCTTAGCAAATCACTTTTCCGTCTATGTTATACTGTAACCTGTGAAATATTCCAAAAAATGTTCTATAAAGCAAAACGGAGGGAACATTTTGGATCTCATATTCAAATCAGTTCAACTTAAATTTTAAAAATAAAGAACATCATTTTTTCAATTAAAAGATCAAAATGCCATTAAAGATAACAAAAGATAAAGCACATCATTTAAATTCCAATGATAACAAGATTTGCTTGAACAATGGTTAGAATTAATATAAATGTGGTTTAATTAGTCATAAATAAATTAATATGTTTAAAATAAAATAATTATTTTTCATAATAAAAATGTATATTTAAATTCAAAAAAATTAATATATATAGTGAAAAAAAATTCACCAATCCTCATGATCTCATACAAAGCATATGTACTTTTTTATTTATTTATAATTTTAAAACA